>NW_019392886.1:0-179876 GCF_000648675.2 Cimex lectularius | reverse complement strand
ATATCCAATTATTGTTGTAATTATTGTTTTTTCATGTTTTAATTGTTTGTTTATATGATAATAAAACAGGCCCTGAAGATGACAGTATAAAACTGTCGAAAGCTCGGCGAAAACCGTAAAGAAGTTTTCTCTGTTTTGACCTCTTCCGAAGATCCTCTGAAAAGACTTCTTGTATCAATTTTCTTTAACAGCGATTGGGAGGCTGATCCATAAAAAATAGTCCCACAGTTGAATACAGATCGTATTGAGGATTCGTAATACAACATACACCCCATTTATTACTGCAGAAACTCTTTAGAATGTTAAACAGTTGTTAACAACCTTTCGACAGCAATTGTTTAATATGTAGATTCCATGTCAGTTTTCTATCTAAATAAAGTCCCAAGAACTTGGCATTGAATCTAACTGGGAATTCATAATCGCTTAGGTTCTCTACATCTCTTAGGTTTATTCGCTGTTTTTTTAGAAAAAGGACAGAGAAAAGATTTTTGCTCAGAGATTTCCAAACCGTTTGCGTCCATCCAAACCTTCAGATTCCCCAGCGCTCTATTTAATTTGGCTTTACTGCTTTCAATTGAATCTTCTACAGCGTATATACAGATGTCGTCCGCGTATTGTGTTATTCTGACTTCACTGACGACTTAAAAGTACCTGTCGGTTCGGTAGGATTGTAGGATCAGGTATTAGGTAAAACGGAGGACTCTCTTACCTATGTTGCGATGATATCTACAACGCAATGGCACTTCTGAACAGAAAAATGAGAACGCCTGAACCTAAACTGAATAACGTTACAGGAATGAAGAATGTATTTAAGCAGTTTTTCGAAGAATTTGGCCTTTATCGGCATGATACTGGTTTGATGGTAGATGGCAGAAGGATATGAGGTTTTTTATGTTGGAATCATCCGGATGAAAGAATATTTCATTTAAAATTTAAAATTATACATCCAGCTAATAACCTAAGACTTATTATTACATAGTAATGACGTGTTAAGTTTTGTTTTTGCTACAACCTGCGTTTTTTGTTCCAGGATTTTTCTGCATTTTTCAACAACTGAAAATACTTTACAAAAATTACTGCTATTATTTAATACTATGTTTATCATTCGCACCGTTGTTTTCCAGTATTGCCGAATTTGTTGCTCGTGAAAAACAGCTAGCTATGTAAAATACACTACAAATTAGCTTTTAATGCATTTTTAATGCCCTTGTTGAATGGGCGTCATCCGTTAAAGGTAAAAAAGGTGGAATACGGTCTATTAGCATCCTTTAGATTGATAGACGGTGTGGGAGTTTCCCTTAAGACTACCGGAGGACGTTGCGGGCTCAAGGAAGCTGACGCGGATCGTAAATCTTCCGGCCTATATGAATATGAATGGGAGACCGAAAACACCTCCTACTTTTTAATTAAAACGATCCGCTCTATTTAAATCGGAAATATTTATAATTATAGTTTGAATATTTATGCGCCGATAGGAGACCTGTAAATAGGCTTATAAAAGGATCGCTACAAAACTCGCCCGAGGGGTGTACGTGAACTACCATCCGGAGGGTATCGGAAAAAAAAGAGAAAATTACAAGAAAAACACGGAAAAATACTAATATACTAAAACATCTACACCAAGGGAAATATTCAATAAAATTTTCACAAATCAAACAACATTTTTTTTAAATGGCATTATAAATACCCATTTGCGAAACTTATATTACCCAAGGCTGATGGATATGAGATTACTTTCTTCAGATACTAACTCGGCTGAATTATTCAGTTCTTATTTATTTGAAATCAGTACGGAACTTTCGTAACTTCCTACCATGCTGAGAACGGGAGGTTTATCGGAATCTATGAAAAATAATTTGATTATAGCATGTCATAGAAATATGTATGAAGTCGATTCCGCTGAACTATATTTACCGTTGTGCTGTTTTGATAAAATTGCAAACTAGGTTGAAAGGCATACCGAATTGACTTGCAATAGACTGTTGTACAATTTCTTGCTAACTACTTTCAACTCATAAGATCTCAGAATGACCACCCACGAAGCCCTGGTAACCTGCGATGAAGTATAAATTTAATACAAAATCATCCACTTTTTTTATTTTTATTTAAGTAATATATGTTACGAAGATTTCCAACATTATAAGTTTTAACCATTTTCAGGCAAAATTGATATAATTACAATTAATAAATGTTTATTAAAACAAGAAAGCGTACGTAATTATATAGAAATGTCGATCCATTATTAAATGAAATACAGTTATTATAGTATTTACAATATATATACTTTAAGCTTGTTTTCTACAGGCATGAAATGAAGGAAAGTTTTTCCTTAAAGGATCGAGAAAATATGCATTTCCAAAATTATTCAGAAATCGTGAGAAGCGGTCTGGTATGATGTACGGTTCAGAAAAACATGGTCCTTATCTTTTTGCTGTGTTTATCTCTGTGGATATAAACCATTTCTAAGAAATTACGTTTATGATTGTTTTGTTCTGTATGTAATATTTTTGGATTTTTGAAGTCCAACTCACTGGCACTCTCAACACGACACGCAAGAATGGCACAATTACACAGAAGACAAACACTTTGAGAGAGTAGAAATACTTTGATTGAATATAAAAAATATATTTTGCATTGTACAAATTCACTTTTCCACATCCAAAATGTAATTGTTATATGTAAACAATGTTTGTAAATCCCAGGCCCTGAAGATGATCTCAATAAAGATCGAAACGTTGGCACGATAAAGAAAATGTTTTTCTGAAACCTACTTCACACCAGAACGCATCTCACGATTTCTAAATAAATATCGATTAACAGCCACTAATCACCATGCATTTCAAAAGTTGGCCATTTTTTCAAGCAAAAACCAGGTGAATTTTTCCGGATTTTTTTGATGAGTGTGTGTACACACACACACACACACACACACACACACACACACATATATATATATATACNATTATAAATGATGGGGTGAGTGTGGAGTTCAATCTTTAAAAAAAAAAGATGGTTCCTACTCACATTAAGTTGTTTCGCAACAATCCGGATTTCGTGCCCTTCATTCATTATATATATATATATACATACAGGGTAACTGGAGGTCAATGTCGAAAATTTCATAAACTCCTGTTCAAATCTCAAAGATAAAGAAGTAATTTAACTTTTTTTTTACTTTGGTCTGCTAAATTGCTTATAAAGTTCAGAATTACTGACTGAAAAATCTGGTTTGTGCCTGAAAACTTGAAAGAACGTTAAATCTGCTTTAAAAAAACTTATTTACATTGCAAATTTGATGGAAATGTTCTGCATGAAAAATTCGAAAAACCAAAAGTGTTGAAATTTGGGATTTTTTTAAAATGTTGGATTGGTAACTGTCTGTAAAGAAAATATAAAATATATATGTATTATTACGTATTATTATGTATTACGTATGTATTATTATTATTATATATGTATTATTAAAGTCTTTGGAATATCCATTTTTTAACAGTATTGGTCTGTTGTGCTTATTCTTGAGCTCCTGGTTAACCCCAAAGCTTTTTCAAGAGTTCCCGTGTGTATCCTTCAGGTCCTGTTTTTTTTCATTCATTATATATATATATACATATGTATATATGTACACTGCCCTTAAAAAATATTTAAAAAAACGGTTTTTGCACGAAAAAGCGGCCAACTTTGAAAATGCATACTTTCTAAGCATTTTTACTGCAGAAAACAAATGAAGGCAGTTATCGCTTACAAACCTGGTTAGTTGTGTAAGGACGAAATTACACGGAAGATGGAAACAAATAGTGGAACAAAGGTTCATATATTGTTGATTAATTTTGTTTACTTAGTTTTCCTCACTAACTTNTATATATCAACACGACACAACCACGTCACACCAGACTGCATCTCACGTTCTCCAAATAATCATTGGCTAACGGTCAGTAAACACCACACAATATAAATAAATATATATATATTATGTGATTAACCAATCACAGAAATGTCTTAGTTTGTTTAAGGGGAAAAGATAATTGCTTACAATTAAACTTAAAAACCTGTATCTATTTCTGATGTTCTTAATTGACAAAAAATTGGAGGTTGACGTGCAATTACAGTACTAAGTACTTCGGTTTTATTAAGGTGTTTTATTACCCGAGCGCTTTTTCCACTCTAAAAACACGACTTATATTGGAAAAGTCTAACATTGCGTGCTTCGTCCGAGTCAATTAGCTATTGTTTTTCTTCAGAGCGCCTTCCTCGTCGTGAGAATGTTTTGAGCAAGAACTGCGGTGTGGGAGTGTCCTGTAGCAGATGTACCAACTATTGTCTGCTTCCCGCAAGAAGAATTGTACGACATATGTCCCATTCCTATGAATTTTCTTTCAAACGTTATCCTGTGTTTATTAATGCCCGGAAAAGCGAATTTTTTATGTTTAAATTTATCCATTTTTGACTTTTATTAACTTGTTTTTGTTTATTAATTTAATAACTATTGTCCTTGTTTGACAACTTTAAATTATATGCTTTTACACTTTGATTTATAAGCGAAGAAGTGATATATTGCACCTCAATTATTAATATGGATAATTTTAAGGGTCTAAAATTTATTAAGTTTCTTTCATTTTTTGTTTTTTCCACTCTTCTTTTCCCAGACAATTTTCATTTTATTTTCTGTTATTGTTTTTCTGTTTTTTTGGCGCTTCTTTAGAAGTTTCTTTTTCCAAAAGAAAGAGATTTCTTCTTTAAAAAAGCGCCAAAAACTAAAAATAAAATATTCTTTAATTTCAATTAAATATTCTTTTTATCTAATCTTGGTTGAGATGAAAAAGTAAGTGTCACGAGTGGGATTCGAACCCACAAGTTGCTGCCCAACTGGAGATCGATACATATAAATATATATATGTATATATATACAGAGATAAACCAGTCACACAAATAATTTATTTATTTAAGGGGGAAAGATAATTGATTAATGAGGAAAGAAGTGATTTGGATAATTGCTTCTCAAAAATACTCTTTTTATTGAGAAATACGGTATGTAAATTGGTTTATGTGTTGTGATTTTCAGTTAGTCATAAAGGGCAAATTGTAACGAACCAAGTGTTCCTAATGGCTGTTATATAAATCAGGGAAGCTTTGAGAAACTTTTAATTGACCACCGCCAATGAATACATTTTACGACTTAGGTCGTTCGTAATTTTCCTTTTAAATAACTACCTATATGCACAATCGTTTTGAAACAACTTCTAAGTCTATGGTAAGAGAGAGAAAAATATATGAAAAGAAAGTCGCTATAAAAACGAAAAACAGAAAAGGCTCGCTGGTTTACCCGGCCCATAAAATAACCCAACTGGGAGATCAATAACCCATCGGAACTAGTTATGATAATGTCGTATCGGATATTCACTGTGATGACATTATCTCGCGTGCGTCCGGCCATCCACTTGTTAACCGTATTGATGGACCATAAACCCACGAATCGGGTTGTATCGTTCGAAAGCACGCGAAAAAACTTAAAACCAATATTTATTTTTACTACTTCGATTAACTTGTTGAACCGATTTAAATTTCAACGTGTTCAATTTTTTACCACCTAAATAAAAATAAAACCCAGCGTAGTTTTGATACATGAGGATAAAAACAAAGCTTATTTATGGGTTTTTTGTGCTGTAACCACCATGTATGTTTGTTTCGGTCGTTATGTTATGGTGAAATGACTGTAATTCATTAGCGTGAAAGAAATGCTGTTTAACCCCGCACAGAGAAAGGTCGAGTACTCTGGAGTGAGTGGTGAGGTTTCAAGAGTAAAAGTCAATTATTAGCGAGAATGCAGTGGGTGATCGGACTTCTATGCTTATATCGAGTGTTGTGTTTAATTAATTTATTAAAATGAAGGTATTATTATTCAACAGAGGAATTTCATGTACTGTGGGGAATTGTGACGTCTGGATAGTAAAAGTAAATTATTAGCGGGAATGCTGTGTATTCTTCACGACTGACGTAGAATATCGAGTACTTTGGAAGAGTGAATGTGACCGGACTTCTATGTGTGTATCCGAGTGTTGTGTTTATTTAATTTATTAGAAAGAATGTAATTTATCAGCGTGAAAGAATGGGTCGTTTAACGCCACACAGAGGAATTTCGTGTACTGGATGAGTTGTCACGTTTGGATAGTAAAAGTAAATTATTAGCGAGAATGCTGTGGATTCTTCAAGCCCGACGAAGAATATCGAGTACCTAGAAATTATAAATGATGGGGTGAGTGTGGAGTTCAATCTTTAAAAAAAAAAGATGGTTCCTACTCACATTAAGTTGTTTCGCAACAATCCGGATTTCGTGCCCTTTAGCTCATCGTCAGGTTGAAGGGTTTCCACAAACACGTCTCTCGACATGAATTGCAGAGGTGAACCCGCTGATACCCCCGCCAACGCGACGTTCCAATGAGGAGCTGGGTTTTTAATGGCGCTCAATTTGAACGTGCGAAAAGCGGGAATTATATCACAAATAACTATTGTAATAGTAAATACTATAAGAAATTAATTGTAGATTAGTGATTAAAGATAAAAAAATAAAAAAGATAAAAAATAAATAAAAATAAAATAATTAGAATAATAACTTAATATTATTAAATTATTATAAAAAATAATAACAATTAGAATAATTAGTTTAATTATTTGGACGTTTAATATTATTTATATACATATTTAAAATGGGAGGTAGATCAAAATCTGTTACATTATTAATGCATTTATCACCATGTTCAATTTTACATTTTTTAATTTCAAATTTCTCAAACCAATCTAGTTCTCTCCTTTTGTTGAAACTATGTAACACTGTTGTATTTAACTTTGAATTGAAATTATGTTTTGTTTCTTTTAGATGGTCCTTGAATTCCGAAAATTTGTTCGACTTAGACAAATGTTCTTTTACTCTCGTTTTTATTTGTCTACCGCTTTGACCAATATATGTAATATTACAGTCATTATAATTGAGTTGGTAAACCCTGCTTTTTGTCAAGTTGTCTACCTTGTCTTTAGGTTTTGAGAGGATGTTTTTTTAGTGAACCCGTACTTCTATAAGCTATTCTAAAACCTTCTTTTTAAACATTTTACTAACTTTTTCCGATAATTCACCAATGTATGGCAAACAACGGAAACCTAATGATTCATTTATGGTGGGGAGGCTGAGTCCTATTGTTGATTCTTTTAAAGTTAATTTTTTTATTCTTTTAACTAGTAACTTATCAATAAATATTTCTAGATACCCGTTGTTTTTTGCTATGGTTTTAATAGTATCTAATTCTTTTTTATATTTAGCAGGAGTTAATGGAAGTTTTAACATACGGTCTATGAGCCAAATGAAACCAGCAGCCTTTTGAGACCATGGGTGGGAAGAATCCGCTGGAAGTTAGTGTCCGAGTGGATCGAGGTCACGATAGCTCAAGTGGTAGAGCAGCGGGTATCTAGCCGAAGATCGTGGGTTCGAATCCCGCTCATGACACTAACTTTTTTATCTCAACTAAAAACCTTAATTAATTGAAAGATATTAATAGGTCAAGCGGACCACGAAAACTAGTGTATTTAAAATCGAGTACTTTGGAAAAGTGTATGTGACCGGACTTCTATGTTTGTATCGGGTGTTGTGTTTATTTAACGTATTAGAAAGAATGTAATTTATTAGCGTGAAAGAATGTGTTGTTTAACCCGCCCAGAAACATATTGAGTACTCTGAAGATAGTAAATATGACTAAAGTTAAATTTCAAAAATCTTTTAAACAAATTTTTTAAAGAAGATAGTTTAAAAGTTCTGATGAAAGGGATATCTCTGGAATTCTTGTTGAAAGGATCGTTCTGCACAATAGAACTATCAAATATTCAAATAATGAACACCAATCTATTTTAAATAGAAAATACAAAATAGCTAGGTGTTAAACTTAGGTATTTTGCAAGATTAGATTACACAGTAATGTACTGTACTCTTAAAACATTAGTATTATTTAACTTATTGTTAATTCAAAATAAAATTACAGCCCTAGTAATTACAATGAGTTTTTATTTATTGACTGCTTGTAAAATTGCTTTTGCTCGATTCTAGCCATTTAGTTTTGCATTCCGTTTAACATAGAAAATGAACAAATTGAGCCAACTTGTCTTCATTTAACAAGCTTGGAACGTAATTTTTTTCCTATGCAAAAAACTTTTTTCCACGTGTCAAAAAATGCAGTAAAATTTTGGATTTTATGTTCTTCGTGAACTAACGTCAGAAAACGCTTTAATATTCATCCTGTATCGAGCTATCATCCGTTGCGTTTTATAAATTGGATTTTGTCGAGAATACGCCATAAACGGACCATAAAGAGTCTGTGGCAAGATGTCGGATGCTATTTCTTTCAAAAAAATCTCATGAAAAGATCGGCAAATTTATGCCAGTTTATGTTTCAGGGCTTTTTTAACTGTCCTGATGGGAAACGGTTTCCGGCTTGATATTTACAAACTCATTAGCAATATTTACGCCCGCTTCGGCTTTAAAAGAGTAGAAAGTTGGCCAGAGGCGTCATTCCCAAACGTGGAAGATCAAAATTCCTTTTTCGCATTTTTCCCCATATCGTCTTTTCACACCTGTTGTTCCCAAAAGTACGATATTTCGTTGATCATGTGTTTAAGTGTTTTTCAAATCCAACCGAAATATAAAAAATAAACGGTTACTATGTAAATTGACTTTAAAATGGAAGTTTGACATGTTTCATAAATTATTCATTTAGATAAAACATGTTTTGTTCACACTCAATTTTTCTTTTTGTACAATATGATTATGACCGATGATATCTGGTCAAAAATATTAGTAAAACAGAGGAAGAATAAATATTTATATTTTTGAAGTCTTCTGGGAGATGAACATCGAATTTGGTCGTTTCCATTTATCACTTTGAAAAATTCGACAAACCGACGACTGAAGCTTGGCAAAAGCAGAAAAGCGATTTCCAGACTAAACCATCGAGTTACGAAAACCTAAATGAACAGAAACAGGCAAAAATGCCTTTAAAAATAAAAGCACCTCGTTCGCCTGTGCCCAGACAGACAAATGCCCACAGCCTTGTTCTATTGTGGTCTGACCTATTCCCATCGCGCCGAAAAGCTCGTGGCTTGGCGAATCTCGAGCGGTCAAGAGTCAACCATTGCGTAATTTTTTCAACAAAGTAAGTTTTAATTTAACGCTATTACAATGTTCTATGATTTATAGATGAAAAATGAATTCGGTTTAGAAAAAACAAGCCAGAAAAGCTCTTGCGAATGGGTGATCGAATCGTTCTGAGATTGTACGCGATGGATTGTCAACCGTCGAGACCAAGTCACGGGAAAGGCTGAACCACATGGAGCAGTAAAGATTCTATACCTTCCCACGGCGTGAGGTATAACACAATTCAGACCAGACTCGTCAAATCACAGACGGTGAAATCAAGGTTTTACAAAGACAAAAAGAGAGATAGGAGATAAAGACAGAGAAATTGAGAAGGATAGAAAGCTAGATAAAAGGAGAGCCATGAGTGGTTGAGGTTGCCAGTTCGATAGAGCTAAATTGTGAGAGGAGTGAGTGAGTGAGAGACGAGAGACAATCTGAAAAACATTTGATCTTTTCAATTAATTAAGGTTTTTGTTGAGATAAAAAAGTCAGTGTCATAAAAGGGATTCGAACCCACGACCTTCGGCTTGATACGCCGCTACTCTTCCACTTGAGCTATCGTGACTTCTATCCACTCGGACACCAACTTCATATCTCAACCCCACTTTTTTTTTTTAATTTTCCTTCCTGTTTGCCATTTTTCAAGTGGTAGAGCAGCAGCGTATTTAGCCAAAGGTCGTGGGTTGGAATCCCTCTTGTGACACTGACTTTTTTATCTCAACAAAAATTAATTGAAAAGAATTTATTTGTTCAAGCGGACCACGAAACCTAATAAAATTTGTTATATCGATAAATAAAAATAGATAAATTCATAGATAGATGTAAAATTAGATAAATACATATGTTGATAGGTAGACAGACAACTAAATAGATAAATAGACATATTGGTTGATTAAACGTTTTATTTAACTACGCAAAGTTACATAGTTATGATGAACTTTTCTTCCACTTAACGTGAGTTATGTTGTACATTATACATTATTATACATATAATTTATGCAGATTCTTTTTGCCTTTACAGTTTATTTAACAAATAGAACAGAAGGAAAAAGGTTTACATATTTTTATTAAATATTTAACGTCAAAGAAATGTTCTTGGTTTATAAATTTATACGATAATGTGTATTTAATTATATAAAAATATAATAATAACGAAAAGAAAATGAAAAGATAAACAATAAAAACTTTAACAAGAATTTTTGATAGTCATGATTAAAATAATTAATTGGTCTTTAATTTTGGTTATTACTATAGTTATTTAGAGAATACAAAATATAACCAAAATTAAAGACCAATTAATTATTTTAAAGTCATGACTATCAAAAATTCTTGTTAAAGTTTTTATTGTTTATCTTTTCATTTTATTTTCGTTATTATTATATTTTTATATAATTAAATACACATTATCGTATAAATTTATAAACCAAGAACATTTCTTTAACGTTAAATATTTAATAAAAATATGTAAACCTTTTTTAAAGTATATATATATACTTAATTCTTTTCATTTAATTAATTTTTAATTAAGGTTTTGGTTGAGTTAAAAAATCAGTGACACGAGAGGGATTCGAACCCACGACCTTTGCCGCTGCTCTGCCACTTGAGCTATCGTGATCCACTCGGACACCAACTTCCCATCTCAACCTCACATTTTGAATTTTACCTCCTTTTTGCCATTTTTCATTTCACCTTTTTATCTCAACCAAAACCTTAATTAAAAATTTCCTTTTTAAAAAGTAGTTTCTATTCAGAGTAAGGAGTAAGGGAAAAGGTTAAAAAGGATTGCACACCGCACTCACTCCACCATTCTTCATTTCTAAGAAATGATTTGGTCAAGCGGACCATAAATTTATGTTTGCACAATTTTATGTTTTTATTTTTTTCCCTTCAGATGTTTTAGACAAATAGAGATAGATAGATAGATAGAAAGAGAGAGAGAGAGAGAGAGAGAGAGAGAGAGAGAGAGAGAGAGAGAGAGAAAATAGCGATAGAGTGAGTAAGAATTAATGGATAAATATGGTTTTAAAATTACATAACGATTTTAATACTTTAAACTAATATAAGCAAATTTTTAGTAAGCAAAACTAAAGTAAGAGATTTTTATCTAAGATACAATTTTTTTAAATCAAAAATATACATTTTTAATTATTTAATCATTTTAACATAGATAATGATTTTTAAGTTCATTTTAGAACTTGTTATATTTTTATTTAAATTTTTGTGCACAGTAAATTATGTTTTTATTGTGAATTTAGAGAATGAAAAAGAGAGAAAGTATGAAGGAAAAGATAGAAGAGGGAAAGAGAGAGTGAAAACATGAATGAAGTTATGTGACTTAAATTCATGCTTCCATAGAGCAAAATTGTGAAGGATGTGAGGGAAGAGAGACAAGTCTGAAAAGTATTTAATAAATAAATAAAAATAAACAATAGAGGCATATAAACAAATAAATAACTATAGAGATAGATAAATATATTTATACATATATGGATAAATACATAGAAATAGAGGAAGAGCGAGAAGAGAACAGGTTCAATTTGTCAGTTCGATGGAATAAAATTGTGTAAGAAAGAGGGCGTGAGAGAGATAAGAAAAACATTTAGATAACTGACGGATGTAACAGTAGACAAAGAAATACAGAGATTGATAAAAACATAATATGTAGATACGTAGATAAATAAATACATAGACAGAGATAAAAATAGCCAGATACATTGTTAGAGTTTTCAGGCAAATTAAAAACCTATAAATAAAGCTCAATCATTGGCCTGTCTTAAGTGAAAACTGTTAAGTTAAATTTGATTCGTTTTGAATATATATACCATTTGACTTATTCAACCTTGGAAAAAATTACAAATTAATTATTATTAAATTATGATAATTAAAAAGAAAAAACTGTTCTGCTATTGTCAACAGTGTAATTATACTAATATTGTTAGGGATGGTTAGGTTAGGATGGTTAGTCTGCCCCAGTGGCTCAATTAGCGCATGGTACTTACATAATGTTGGTTATATTTAAGCTGCATTGGTTTCATATGCAAAAAAAAAAGAGATTTTATAATTATCTACAAAGTTAAACATTTAAAGGACAATTTAAACCTTTTATATTTTTAATTTTGTCTATTATCTGCTAAAAATGGCATTTGGCAATAACGCTTTGGTCTTTCTGTTGGGGGGGGGGGATCCAGCGCTGGACCGCGAGACCCGCATCTTGGACGCACCTTGTCCAGGATTTAGTGGGTGAAGCGGGGAAGCGATAGGGGTGGAGTCGCAGGTGCTTAGGCCCATCTGTCCACCGCAGTCTCGTAATTAAGGAGATGTTTCGTACCAGCTGACTTTTATCACGCGAACCCGCTTCCGACCACAATGCCGCGGCGGAGAATGGCCGATGTAACATGTAATGTAAACCATCCATTATTTACGGCATTACTAAGATGCCGCCTAACCAGATACACCTAGACCACTCTCTCATCTTCAGACTCAAAATCCGCAAAGAAAACAGCCAAGGAAATGAATTTTAAGCAAAATGTTCATTCTCATTTATTACGTGGTAGATTTTTAGGGTTTTAGATAGAGATATAGTTTAGTAAGATTTAGAAACGCTGTAAGCATTAAAAGTGCAGTCACTGTGGTTTTTGACCTTTTGCAACTACTGCAATCTCTGCCTCCCTCTCCCTCCCTCTCCCTCCCTCTCCCTNCTATATATATATATATATATATATATATATATCATCTATCAATCTCTTCAATCACTCGATTGCTCTCTTTGTTTCTCATTTGTTCTTTTCTCTTTCTTACTCATACCGTCTACCTCTCACTTTTATTCCCTTTCCTAATTCCTCAAGATCTCGTCTCTATCTCTCAGTCAGTTTCCCTCTCTTATTCAGTCTCTCATTCTTTTTCCCTTCCTTTCCACTCACTTTCTCTCTCTCGCTCAGTTTGTTTCTCACTCTCTCTTTTTCATTTCTTACTCAAATCGCCTATCTCTAACTATTTTTCCTTTTTTAATTAGTCTCGAGACCTCTTTTCTCTTTCCTTTTTTACATAATTTCGTGATGTCGTCTCTTTCACAGACAGTTTCTCTCTCTTAATCAGTCTTTCATTCTTTTTCCCTTTCTATGTACTGTTGTTCTCTCTCTCTCTCTCTCTCTCTCTCTCTCTCTCTCTCTTTCTCTCTCTGTCCCCCTCCCTCCAACCCTCTCTACTATTCTACCTTTCTCTCTCTTCACTATTCACTTTCTCACTCTCTCTCTTTTTTCTCTCTCTCTCCTTCTCTCTCTCTCCCTTTCTCTCTCTCTCTCTCTCTCTCTCTCTCTCTCTCTCTCTCTCTCTCTCTCTCTCTCTCTCTTTCTGTCCATCAGTATCGGTCCCACCTTTCCCTCACTCCCACTCTCTCTTTATCGGTATTTCTCACTCAGTTTCTCTTTGTTTCTTTTTCTCTCATCTATTCAACCTCTTTGTTTCTCACTTGCTTCCTATTCTTAATGTGTATCTCTTGATTTTCTGATGATACTTACATTATTTTATAGAATTAAAATTGTTATGTAATTTTAAAACCATATTCATCCATTAATTCTTACTCACTCTATAGCTACTCTCTCTCTCTCTCTCTCTCTCTCTCTCTCTCTCTGTGTCAATCTTTTTACTCTATTCGCTTACCTTTCTTTTTTCTTTCCCTTCCTGCCCTTCCTGTACTTTTTCCATAAAGTTGATCTATGCTGCTGTATGCTTGCCCAGCACGGAGTTACACGTGCTAATCGAACATCCAAAAACTGCAAGTGGTCGAAAATAAATTTCTAAGATTTATAACCTCACTACCTCAATACACCAGAATTGGCATCCTCCATGAGAGAACGGGAGTGGAGTATATTAAGTCCTAATTAAAGCGTCTGTCCAGGAATTTTTTTATGGGTCTCTCCTCCAGCAAGAACACTACTTGTAGGGAGGATTGTATAATGTAAACTTTCCATGGAAACATAGACGAATTAGGCACAATACATAATTCTATGATCTCTGATATATTTATAGTTTCCTCTATCAGAGCGGTGGTACTATAAGACAATTTCTTATAATTCAATTACTAGTGTTGCATTGTTCATGTTAATCTCATTTATTTATTTACATTTTTGTTGACACATTTTTGTTAATTCATTCGTTAATTGTTATCCTATTTGATACCTAGTGGGTTTTTAAGAAAATTATTCCCACTATTTTTTTGTTTGATTAATTAAACATAATAACAAATTATTCAGAAATCGTGAGATGCGGTCTGGTGTGATGTAGGTTTCAGAAAAACATTTTCTTTATTGTGCCAACGTTTCGATCTTTATTGAGATCATCTTAAGGGCTCAAAGTGTTTGTTTTCTCCGTAATTGTGTCATTCTTGTGTGCCGTGTTGATACCCCCCCCCTCCGTTGGCTCTCAATAAAGATCGAAACATTGGCACTATAAAGAAAAAGTGTTTATGAAACCTACATCACACCAGACCGCATCTCACGATTTCTGAATAATCATCGACTAACGGTCATTAATCACCACACATTGTTTTTTCTACAAATGGTCAACGAAGCTCTACCTGGAAGGTTTGAGGCCGTTTCACCTCATTAAAGTTAAAAATTCCTTTTTAAGACAAACAGATGGTTCGGGCTGTATTTGATTATGTTGTTATCTTCTGTCTTGACATATAAGAAAATGATATCACCGTTTTACTTTTCCTCATTGGTGCGTTTGCATTTAATGTGAATCTGAATATTGTACTCGCATCCTAGTCGTATTGTTAGTAGTTTCAGGTACATGGGTCAATGGTTACTACAGTCTCGTTTTCTTTCACTGCGATGTATTTTTTACTCTGGGCCTAGCGACATTTTCACTCATAATGGAACTTTTTAAATCGCAATGGATTTTAAATCCGAAATGGAACAAACCTCGACATTCCGTGCTTTTATGGATCCGACTTTCACGCAACAGGACCGCATAAATAAAAAAGTATAAATCTTGGGACACCCACGAGGCGGGCCTGTTTGATTATCTTTTCGAAAATGGAAAAAGTCCATATCGCCGTGAGATAAAATAAATCCTTATAGAAACATAACCGCAACTCGTTATGCAGAATTTAATGCCGGGGGATGACGGTTATTTCAAAACTTATTGTGCAACCAAGGATTTTTAAAAATCTGGGTCGAGATCGAATCCTACACGGCTTAGGAAGTGAACGATCAAAACTGTGAGACTAAAAATTTTATAATCCGATTCAAGGCTAACGCTATTTATAAAATTAATATCCATCATCAGCAGTCCAAATAGAGAAATTGCTTCTAATAGACATTTTGAAAAATGTTCCTTGAATATTTTACAGGTCTGTTGAAATTAAATCTTAAGAATCTACGTTCTCCTTGGGGAATTGAAAAATTCTCGTACTCCTGCAAATTGTTCATAATTTAAAGGAAATAGTTTTAAAACTAGTTTCCCACTACGGCTTTTTAATGTTTATGGGGGCATTTAGAATAATTAATAACTCTTTACTGTTCTCGTATAATTCTTTCCACTCCAAATGATCTCGCATTGCAGTTGCAGGTGAAGCTTGCAAATTTTTTATGTAAAAGCTTATTAAATTCACTCTGAAAACCTCTGGAATCCTAAGGAATTACGTTTGCCTGGTAAAATATAAAATATACTTATTATTCAAAAAGTCGGAATTAAAAACGCCTGTTATTTTATTTTTTTTTAGTACTTCGTTAATAGTAAGCAGTGAATGAAAAGAAAATCATTGACCAATTTGGTTTTCATTCTGGCAGTGTTCGACACATTAATTTATGTGCTTATTCGTAAGTTTGAAAACTGCTATTATACATCAAGTATAGTGTCACCAATGCTCAAGGGATCTCAGCCTTTTCCTAGTTACTGCATAAAATATGTTCTCTTTAAAAATTTTTATACTTTTAGTTTGTTTTTAAATAAATTGAAAAAAGAAATGTCAAAAGAAGATGGGAGCCTCTGGCATAGCGTTGTCTTAGCTAGTCTCGGGAATGATGATGGAACTGATAAATAAAAGTACAAAACCTTAGCAGAACAACTTTCCGAAGTAGTCAAACGTCATGATTTAGTCGACATGGAACAGGATTATGACATCTATTACTTCAGCTCTGACACCTTAAACATTTACCCCAAAACAAGTGTAACGAGAAATACGACAGCTTCTTAAAAATATCACCTATCATGATCAACAGAAGATCACTATGAAATTCCGAAAAAAACTGTCGTATTTCTCACTTATTTATTTAATGCAGTATTAAGAACAGTATACTTTCCCACAGAGTTGGGAAAAATCTAACTAATTCAATCATGATTAAGAATTTTGATTGAAGTTTAATCATGATTGAATTAGTCATAAGTAAATTAATCATTATATGATTTAATCATGATTAATTCAATCATGAGGTATGACTAAATCATACAATGATTAATTTATTCATGACTAATTCAATCATGATTAAACTTCAATCAAAATTCTTAATCATGATTGAATTAGTTAGATTTTGTTGCTCAACTCTGTCTTCTGTGCGTCTTAAGAAACGGCGATGATAAGCAGATCCAGAGTTGGGCAAAATCGAACTAATTCAATCATGATTAAGAATTAGTTAATTTTGCCCAACTCTGGCTACAATGACCAACTTACCAAAATCCAACAGACTCCGGATAAAAATTTTGAGATGAGAGTCGTACTCAAAGCCAACCTTCAAAAAGTGTTATCATAAAAGAAAACCAAAGTTACATAATTATTCTACACACCTATTTTATTACAATCAAGACCGCTTGATGTTGTATTTTCCACATAATGTAGAAATCTCTACTTTCAAGTGGAATAAATTTTAATTCAAAGAAATATTTTTTCCATTGATCGGTTATGTAAACATATTTACTTTTCAAAGCGTAGCTTGTTCTAGGATTTTTTTTATTTTATTATTATTATTATCATTATTTTTTTGGCTTTTCATAACGACATAGTTTTACTTATAATTGGATGATTGATTTTTGTTAAATAAGGTGTTGACGTATTTTCCTTTTGATGAAATAAATTTCTGTTAGAAATTTTTTTAAAAGTGATGAAGTTGTATATTTTTCATTTTTTGAGCATACATTAGTATAGTCATGACTAACTATATTGTGACTAGATTAGTCATGCCTCGTATTTAATTACTAATCATGACTAATTTAGCTATCAATCACATATGGTGACTAATGACTAAATTAGTCATTTACTACCAATCATGACTAACGGTCTGATTGATCAATCATTAATCATTAGACATGACTAATTTTTGCCCAACTCTGCTTTCCCATACACTGGGCATTCCATCAACTTAAAATGATGCGAAAGCTAAATAAAATGTAAACTCCAAATCATCATTTGACTGATTAGTTTGTTACCGTTCCTTCTAAATTATTTCAATAATTAATTCACAAAGTCCTCAGAACCGTGGTCAATATTCCTTAATACGCCTTCAACATCACCCCCCACAATGACCTCAAACCCGTTAGTTTTTTTTAAATTCTAACGCGAAATTAAATAAAACTGGTCACAGCGGTTATCCCTGGCTCAAGCTATACCTACCGCAAATGACTGCGATATCCCCTGGCCATCACCAATCGTAGACCAGTTGTCACAGAGGCTGTCACTAATCAACTACCAACCCTGGGAGTTGTGGGTCTCAATGTGGTACCACAACGACGACGGGTGGTCGTGTCCTCACCCACGTCACTTTCTCAATCTAGGTTCTTTCATTATCCTGTGACCCCTGCCACCCCTTGGTTACAAGGGGGGGTGTCTTGGCCCCTCGGGGCTGAACTGCCTCTTATATTAATTATATACAGGGTGCCATTTTTAGATGGCCAGGCTGAATTTCTCTTGAGCCAATGATGCTATAAAAATTGAAAGTGTGTGTTTAATATTTTTTAGTGTTAGTTTCAAATTTAAACCTATGTTTGGAGAAACATTATAAGGGTACTTCAGGCTTAGTTCAACTTCAAAATTTTATGTACGACCTTATACATCCTGTCATATCATTATAAAGGATTTTTAACGTAGAAAATAATGGTGCAATAGGATTTTAACTGATCAAAAAATAAAAAAGTTATTGCAAAAAGTTTGAAAAAAAACCCGTCATTTTGCTTGGTATTTATTTATCACATTTCATGTTCGAACTGCCTGCCTGGGTGAAAATGCACAGATTTACTCTTTTTAATCATTCTTCACCAGTGCTCAGAGCGATAGAGTCAGGAAAGATGGATTGACAAGCATTTTTTATCTGAAGCTGCAGTTCTTCAACTGAGGTTGTTGGGTTATGATTGGCGTACACGCTCTTTTCTAAATGGCCCCACAGAAAATAGTCAAGTAGAGTAAAATTTAATTAATTTAAGTAATTTATTTCCGAGAAATCCACAGCAAACTTTGATAATGTGAACCTGATAATGACAAGAGTACGAAATTCTCGGATTTTCCTTTACCCACGTTCGAAAATTCCTACTGTTTATTAAGCCTCCAATGGTGAACATGGATTCATCAGTTCATAGGATGTTTTCTTCCGCCTCACAAATCGACATTTGTGCAAGGAACGTAAAGCCAGAAACACACTTACCCGATGCTACGCCATGCGACGCTACCCGATGCTCATATTTTTATTCAAACTACATGTATTATTGTCGTTATATTAATTACAATATACTTATTTTAATATAAACCAAATTAACTTTGATTAAAAAGAAATTAGTTTTTATTTAAAAAATTAATTTTAATGGTTTGGTAGGAAATTAATCAAAACACCGGAATACGATTTTTTGATATAATGAATTTAACTAACAATTTACTGTACTCGCTTCGGCGGTAACAAAAATTAGAACAATTTTTTACACGGTTTTGCTCATAAAATTTAATTAACAATTTATTTCATAGTTTGCTCGTAAAATTACACCATTTTGTAATGTCGGGTAGCATCAGAACAGGACACTCATATTTTTTGTAGTTTATTTCAAACTAAGTACATGTAATTTTGTCGTTATATTTACATTACAACATGTTATTTTAATGTCAACCAAATTAAACGAGATAAAAAATGCATAAGTTTTTATAAACATTGTTTAATTATGATGGTTAGAAGTAACTTTATTTAAAACAATTAAGTTTAACAAACAATTTATTAGATGGTTGTGCTCATAAAATCTAACTAACAATTTATTACAAGGTTTTACTCAAAATAGTACATTAAGAACAAAAGATGCGTTGCGATTGTGATAGTGATTATTGTGATAAACGCTGTGGACTGTACGCGACGTGTGCTTGCATCGGATAGATGTGCACACCCCAACAAAACGTGGCAAAGCGTCGGGTAGCATCGGGTAAGTGTGTTCCTGGCTTTAGACGCCTGTCATTATCGGACCGAAGTCCCTGAACAAGATGAGACGATACGGCTTAAAATTGTAAGTCCGGAGTACAGCTATGATTTTATTTTATGAAAAACCTAAAACGATTCAAATATTTCAGAGCGAGGAATTCGGATTATCCCGAACTTAGAGTAAAATATTCAGTTCCTCGTCAAAATTACGCCACCGGTTTCTTGGTGACGGAACAGAAACTGATCTCCTCGTATTGCGAGTAACAGGAATAAATATTTGATTTATTCTTATTATTATTTGATATGTGATTTACTCTTGGTCGATCAGAAAATTTTTGGGAATACTCGACTGCACGACCGCAATTCCACCTTATCAATAAAGCAGTCGTACATATTAACTCATGTTGATCGAAAAAATATGCTCTTCGGTTCATATTGAACGTGATACTAATTTTTTCACTTAATTAATCTTTTTATGTAGAGTCTTGGTTGAAATGAAAAAGCTAGTATCACGAACGGGATGTTCATTTCAACCAAGACCTTACGTAGAAAAACTAATTAATTGAAGAAATTTGGTAATTCCGACCACTAAATAAAGGGGGTTATACTAAATGCAACTCATAATACCTCTATTATACCCCTATTACCGGTATGCACGATGTCTGTAAGATGTTAACTCGAATAGAGGAATGTCCAGTAAGATCGTGAACTCCCTTTTCTTTTCTTAGCATGTTAAATGTTAATTTTTCCGCAATACTGCGCTTGGCGATTGGTAAAACCGAAAATAAAGCTATAACAGTCCTTGAAGGCTTGTTCTTGGTTGTTTTGGTTTTCTTTTCTGATAATTGTAAGATGCCAGAAGTTAAAAGGAAATTAATCAACTCTTGCATTCAAAATGCATCTATGCACTCAAAAAGTACTAACAAATAACACGCTCCAATTCGTACCGACATACTTAAATTGTATCCAAACGTTTAAAAGCCTCCAACTTCATAGGATAGGGGATGTATCTATTATGAAAGAGAGTATAAGGACAGGTCAGAAATTAACAAAAGAAATGTATTAGTCTGATTTAATTAATGATATTTTAAGAAGAAAAATACGCGTAAACAAAAACAGCTGTTAAATTCATGGCTGCCATGTTGGTTACCTACGCCCCAACGGAGAGCAATGTGACTACATTTTCGACCTAACATCTAGCATTGGCCCTGACCTGTTAGATCGAGCATTGTTGACTAGTCGATTCTTGACATCGTCGTCATTTTTGTCGATTTAACATGACCTAACAGACTTAACAGGGTTAACACAAAGATCGTGAATACTACTAATATCGTTTTTTTTCCTTTCAGAAATTAAGGTTTGGGGCCATAATGCGAGTTTAACAAACGATGACAGAATATAAACAATAAACGTAATTAATGTATACTTAAGTGAAGAAGCAAAATTATTGGAATTAACAACGAAACAAACGAAATGCATTTTTTCAAACCTTTTGCCATAATTTCGTCATTTTTTGTCTAATTTAAAATCCGATTGCACCATTGTAAATGAAAAAGTTAGTTACGAGTGGGATATTTCACGATAGTTCAAGTGGTTAGAGCAGCGGCGTATTGAGCCGAAGGTCGTGGGTTCGAATCCCTCTCGTGACACTAGCTTTTTCATTTCAACCAAGGCCTTATATAAAAAGAATAATTAATTGAAATATGTAAATTGGTCAATTAGATCACTAAACATAAATGAATTATTAAGATAAAATGTTCTGCTTTCTTAGATATTATCTTACTTTTGCATAAATGTAACCGAATGTAATAAAATAAAAAATATTACTTACCGACGAAAAAGATTAATTAATTGAAAGAAGTTATTTGGTCAATCGGACCACGAAATAACGATTGTTGTTAGAGTCAAAATTCCTTTAAAATATTGTGTCAGGATATGTAGGGTCGTATTAGAAATTGTGAAGTTGAACTGGGCCCGAGGTACTCTGCATTATTTTTCTACAACAAAGGTAACAATTTGAAACTAGACCAAAATATATTAAACAAGTATTTTTTTAATAGTGTCATTGGTTCAAGAGAAATTCAGCCGCGCTATTTAAAAAGGGCATCATGAATAGAATATATAATTGACAAACCAAACATACGCAGAAAACAAACATTTTGAGTGAGTAGAAATACTTTGATTGAATGTAAAAAAATATTTTTTTGCATTGTATAAATTCACTTTTTTCCACATGCTATATGTTTTTGTTATAAACAATGTTTGTAAATCCCAGGCCCTGAAGATGATCTCAACAAAGACCGAAACGTTGGCACGATAAAGGAAATGTTTTTCTGAAACCTACATCACACCAGACCGCATCTCACGATTTCTGAATAATCATCGACTAACGGTCACTAATCACCGCACTCTTATACATAAATCTGAATCCCTATAAAAAAAGAAAACACCTTATATTGGTTCTATAAAAAATCAATTTAAGTAAAACGTCGATGAACTAATAAAAATATGAAACGGCTCCCATTCACGGTTTCCTCCCGGGATTGTATATGCCTGTGGAATTGTAAATATTCCTGGTTCAAACGTTCTAAATCATAACCACTCTATTAACACACCTCTTAAAAGATAATCTTGTTCTTTCCCATACGTTCCGCTCGTTCATCATCCCCGGCCGGACCTTTCTCTTCTGATCTTTTTGATCAGGTCGCGGATATTAATGCCTCCTCCTACCCGAGAAACTCCTGTCAATTTGGTTCAGATATATCGCCGGGGCTCCCGGGCATTTTTATTCAAGTCGTTCTATATTCAAGCCAGGACGGATTGCGTTTTGAAACCAATGACAAATGCCGGAGGTGCTGAAGGTATGTTAACGTACCTTGCGGTTATTTTTATCATTTTATATATTTTAATATATTACATGTAGTATATATTTTGGTAAATCAAAAAACAAAGCTTGTACTAGACAGCAGGAGATCATCAGAGAAATAAACAGAATATATCTTTACAAAATGAAAAATAAACAAATAAACATACATAATACAGAATAAGCTTTTAGCATGAAAAAACCAACCAAATTACAACTTGGCTTTAAAATATCTTAACTAAAATTTAAAATTTTTGAAATTATCAATTTTCTCCTTTTTTGTTGTTTTTGAAATTTTGTATAATAATCCTCTCTTTATAAATAAAAAAAGTGCCATATTTAATGAAAAATTATAATATTGCGGATTTTTTACAGTGTAAAAATGTGAGTTAGCCAATGAATTGTGTCTTGTGTTGTATTCACAGATGTAAGTAGTTTCAAGATTATTTTTATATATACAATCATGAACATTTAAGAAAGATTTAGTATAGATTCATTGCTCTAAATTCACTGTATAATTTTTTCGTATTATATTTATACAATTTATGCAAAATAATTTTAAGAAGTTAGTTTATAGTTACATCATTTCATAAAGTTTCGTAAAATTCTAAATCTATAAAAGAGCTTTCACAGACGGGAAACCAAAGAATCAATATGGAAATTAAATCTCAAATTCGAGTCCAATGTCACACCAAGATTTCTAACACTGTAAGCAAAAGGCAAGCAAGGACACACATTATTATCATCACAAGTATGAAAAGCAAATTTTAAATTGTTAGTATTTATTGTCTTTTTAAATGAAAAGTGTAATACATTGATTTTTTTTGTGTTTAAAAGTGAAAGTTTGAGTTTAACCAAAAATTAATCATTTTCATATCATTATTTATAGTTTAGGTTAAATTAATTATATTATCACCTGAGAAAATTATACAAGTATCATCTGCATAACTAAATATTTTTCCAGAGAATTTAATTTTCAAAAAATTGTTAATATATAAAAAACAAAATTGGTCCTAATACTGAGCCTTGTGGTAAATCCGATTCAACGCGTAAAGAAGAACTATTGTATAAACTGTTCCAACCTTTGTGGCCAGAGTTCTGTAGGATAAATATGATTCAAGGAGTTTAAGGGGAATATTAGAGATATCAATACACTCAACAGAGTCGAAAACCTTTTTAATATCCAGAAACAATCCAATAACTTAATTACTTTATTAATTTCTTAAGAAATCAAGTTAGTAACATCAAACAAAGCCTGCTTAGTGAATCTGCCAGGAAGAAGACCATACTCTTTTGGAGAAATTAATATATTTTTAATAAAGAAGTCCAATAATTATTTTTAATTGTTTTTTCAAGAATTTTGGATATGGATTTAGTGATATAGGCCTATAGTTATTAACCTCTAGTTTGGAACCAGATTTAAGTAATGGTATTACTAAGGATTTTTTAAAAGCAGATGGATATTGACCAATTGAATACATCATTATAATCACGAGTATGAAAATCAAATTTTAAATTGTTAGTATTTATTTTCTTTTTCAATGAAAAGTGTAATACATTGAGTTTTTTGTGTTTAAAAGTGGAAGTTTGAGTTTAACTAAAAATTAATCATTTTCGTATCATTATTTATAGTTTAGGTTAAATTAATTATATTATCACCTGAGAAAATGATACAAGTATCATCTGCATAACTTAATATTTTTCCAGAGAATTTAAATTTCAAAAAATCGTTAATATATAAAAAACAAAATTGCTCCTAAGACTGTACCTTGTGGTACACCCGATTCAACGGGTAAAGAAGAACTATAAACTGTTCCAACCTTTGTGACCAGAGTTCCGTACGATAAATATGATTCAAGGAGTTTAAGGGGAATATTAGAGATACCAATACACTCAACAGAGTCGAAAGCCTTTTTAAAGTCCAGAAAAAATCCAATAATTTAATTACTTTATTAATTTCTTAAGAAATCAAATTAGTAACATCAATCAAAGCCTGCTTAGTGAATCTGCCAGGAAGAAAACCATACTCTTTTGGAGAAATTAATATAATGAATTTAATTTTTAATAAACAAGTCCAATAATCTATTTTTAATTGTTTTTTTCTAGAATTTTGGATATGGATAAAGTTAGTGATATAGGCCTATAGTTATTAACCTCTAGTTTTGAACCAGATTTAAATAATGGTATTAGTAAAGATTTTTTAAAATCAGATGGATATTGACCAATTGAATAAATTAAAAATGTGTATTAAAGCTGGAATTATAAATGTAGAAATTTTTTTAAGAACAAAATTATTTAAAAAGTTACCATGAAAAGTATTATCTCTCAAACATTTAAAAAGGGGTTCAAGTCTGGAACAGGTTACTGGTTTTAAAGTAAACGGTGTTGTTTGTTCTCTCAAAAGTACGATTTCAAATGTACTATTTTGAATTTCCTCTTTAATATTCTTGCCAACACATGAAAAAATTTATTAAATTCATTGACGATTTTAAAATTATCTGTTATATAGCCATCAGAATCAGAAAATAATTTTATTTAATGTTTCCTTATTAGATTTGTCATTAGTTGCTGATCTAATCAACTCCCAAATCTTTTTAGGATCTTGGTCAGAATCAGCAACCAATTATTTCAATTATTAATTACTTTTGCAAATAGAGTATCGTGCTAAATTCAAGTTGGAAGATATCTTACTTTGCCATTTGGTTTTCCTCAGAATAGCTATTGCAATAATACGATATTCTATAAATAAATAAAAACTTTATTATAACATTTGTTATTAATTTTTGACATATGTTATATATGTTTAATGGTGTCTATCCAACACATAGTGGAATATTATCAAATTTTACGGATTACTTTTGTTGAAAGTTACGTTTTTTTTCTATTATTATGAATTCAGGCATCTTAAAACGCCCACCGTTTTCTACTCGCGCAGAAGAATCTCTCGAGATGTTGTATGTTCACTTGAACTTGCTGTCTGCGGCTTCTCTTTCGGTCCTCCGCCGAGTCCCGCACAAAGCGAAAGCAGAGCGCTAAAATCGCTCAAACAACAGGCTAAGGCGACACATTTCAGCTCAATGAAGATGAGAATGAAGCAGATGATACTCACGAAGTAGAGGCCACCTTCGACTATATTTCCCGCCTTTTCGGAACAAGAAGAACTGTACGCCGATTTTACAGAACAACTACCTTTTTCCATTCCGCAACATGACGGTGGTAGATCCTTTATTTTCCACACTTTCGGACCAGACATACCGCAGCATAATATAACCGACTGTAGTTTGTCTATTTCGGCTTTGTGCTGGTCGTAGGTTCGGAACTTTTCCTCGAGAGTCCTACTGAGAGAGTTGCGGATGGTAGCCATGCGTGTAAATATCGTAACACCGACCACGATTTGCGTTACTACAAGCGTTAACATCAGACACGCGTATATTAGGAGAAAGAGGCTGATGTGCATTGTCACCCCTGCCATCCCGACGAACGCTATTATGAATAGTAAAACCCCCAAGCCGATAAACGTCCTTCCTACGTGAATATGATCACTGAGAAAAGCATCGAGAAAGACAACTTCGTTCATTTTCATCTTCCCGAATATAATCATGCCGAAGCCTATTGCCGCAGTGACGATGGTGGCAAGTAGAAGATACAACTTTCTATATCCACACATAATAGACCTTAAAACTGTTCAAGACAAGGGAAAAATCATTTTTATCAGGGAATCCTAAATACTTTTTCACCAATGGTATTAATAGACAAATTTTCACATCTGTTTATTATATAACCACATAAATCAAAATACAATGGTTAATTTTTCTTTGGCAGTATTTATAATATATTTTCATATTAATTTATATTAGCCAATTACACGTTTCGATTAAGTATATTTCACTCACTCGCGCACTACTNGACATCATTGTTGTTATCGTATATATATAAATATATATATATATTTGTAAATCTTCGGGTTTTTGAGGATTTCATGTAGATTGATGTAGATTGGTAGGTAAGGGGATTCCTTCTTCCAGATGTCCTGATGTGCATGATCTAGCCGGGGGCAATCCAGGAAGACATGGTTTGAATCTTCGATCGCTGCTCTCTGACGGTGAGGTGACTCTTTTACTCCTATGCGGTGTAGGTGTGACGCCAGTCGATGATGGTTGAGTCGCAGACGAATCAGTGTGATGTAGAATTTCATTTTCTCTTTGAATGAATGGTACCATGCTCTTACATGGACACGAGGGACTAGGGTTCCATAATACTTTCCTTTCTCCTGTAGGTATGCGCCATAATCTTCGTTCCACGAAGAGAAGACTTTTTTTTTATTTGTGCTACTATGTCTAAAGTCGTAATCACGTGATCCCTGCTTTCACCCGTTGAAGTCGTCTCCTTGGCTAATCTGTCCATCTTTTCGTTTCCTTGTCCTCCAGCGTGCCCTTTGGTCCATATAATCGCGGCTGAGCTGTACTTGCAACTCAAGCATCAGAGATCTGATTGTGAATATCATTTTTGGGCTTTCGGAGCTAGGTGCGTTAATGCTTAGCACTGCACTTAGGGAATCTGACATGACTACTATCCTGAGCTTCATTTCACGCTTGGCATATAGCAATGCCTCTTTTATTGCCAGTTGCTCTGCCGTGTATACGGAGGTTTCTCGCTGAGCTGGAGTTGGGCATATTGTTTGCTCGTTGTTTCAAGAAATGCTGCTCCTACTCCAGTTTCGCTTTTGGATCCATCAGTGTATATATATATATATATATATATATATATATGGACACTGATGTAAGTCTTGCGTGAAATTCCTGGTGGCCATGATGGATAAAATTAGATATATAATCAGCTTCTTGATGGTTTTAAAATAATCGACATTATATGTTTGTATACCCTCGGATTTTTCCGGGTTCCTGTTGCATAGAGGCGCGAGCTCACAGAATAGCGATATTAAGAGTAGAGTTCTTTTTTATCCCAGAATGTTTTGGTCAATGAGTGTTATGCCAACGTTGAGATCTTGGCGGGATTTTTGACATGATCTTTTCTGCAACAAACTTTCCGGTCAACTTTTTCCTTCTAATGTTGGGTGGAGGTTCCTTTGCTTCAACTAATAAGGCGTTAATCGGGGAGAATGTCAAAGCACCCATACTTGCGCGTAAGGACTTGTATTGGGTTCTATCCTGCTTTAAAAGATGCGACTTGGCGGCATCATTATAAAAGAGACTTAACGTAGTCAAATCGGGACAGTACTGGGGTTCGGTGTAATAGGAGGGATGTTTTGATGTCTGACCCATAGTTGTGATTGATGCATCTTATGATGTTAATTGCATTTTCACAACTGGCTACTGCGTTGTTACTTTGTTGTTTCCATAGGAGTTTTTTGTCAAGATGCACGCCAAGCAGTTTGACGCATCGGTGGGGGACCAAAGTCAGGTTCCCTGGTCTGTAAATATCCGGTTGAGTGTATTTGCGGTGTCTCGTGAACATAATAGAGGAGCATTTCTCTTGATTTTTGACCCAAGCCTGGAGGTTCTCTACAGGATTTATTCATAGTTTCGGGGGCTCGTTCGGGTGAACGTCCTTCGCAGTAGAGCGTTATATCGTCGACCAAGAATATCTTTTTAGTCTCATTTCCAATTGAGTCGCCCAAATCCGCAGTATTTATGTTGAATAGGATCGGGGCGAGGACGGAGCCTTGTGGGACGCCTGATGAGATATTCCGTGGCCACTGGAGTGATCCCTTTGCCTTAACGTAAAGACTCGCCTTCTAGGAGGAGATCTGATACATTTCTGACTAGTTTGTAAAGTATCCCATTTTGTTGACTAGGATGTCGATATAGGCGTTGGTTGGTTAATTTATGCAAAATAAAAGTCTTGCATCATTATTATCTTTTAGGAAAATATTGTAACCAAAAATTGTTTTAATTATTGTTTCATTTGATGCAAAAAAAAAAAGTAACGGTAGGGAAAAATTATTTGAATACCTCAAGTCAATACAAGTGTATGGTTGCATATTGGAACATTCATGCTTGACGATCTTTGAGACGTGACTGCATTTATTGGCAAAAATGTTGTGTGTGTGTGTGCGCGCGTGCGCAAGTCAGACGGAATATCGAATACTTTTCAGACTCACCAAAGTAGGTGTAGATTAATAAATGTGTCACGTTCAGATTTAAATGAACCGCCATACCCCTCCACACACTCAAACAGTGAAAGTAGTAGGGGGCCAAGAAAGGGCTATTTTTTTCAAGTCCTAGAACATATCCCTTTCTGGCTTGTGTGGGAAAACAGCTATTTTTGGTAAAAAGAAAAATTTGGCGTGCACACTATTCAAGTGAGTTAATTTTTATTACTTTAGTTTTAAAATGGTATATATTTTTATAAAGAAAAATAAAAGAAATAATATTTCATTTTAAAAGTTGTGTTAATATTTTAATTGAATTTTCTAATTTGGCGGTCAAAATTTTAATAATAATAATAATAACTTCTTTACCTTTCTTTATGGAACTATAAAACGAGAATCAAATTCCATTTTAAAATTAAGGTTTGTAGATTTGAGATAGGTTTGTTATAGGATAAAAGGATTCTTTAAATTAAAAATAATAATTAATAAAATATATCGTCATATCATGTGAAAATAAATTGTAATTAAAGATTCAAATTTAACAAACATTTGGTGTCGTATTTATTTTGGTTTAAATGAAATATAAAAGGTGCCTGATCGATAAATGAAATAATTGTGGTCAAGTCCGATCGTAAAAAACCTCTGGGACCTTGTTTTCGGTTTTCCGAATTCATGGTTGGGCCCATCAAAAAAGAAGAAGAGACACGCTATATCACATATGTTTGCAGTTTGAAAGGAGTTGTAGGCCACTGGAGTAATTCAAAAGCCCCTGTGACTACTCCTATGTGTGAATGTATTTATATGCGCAAATGTGTGTGGTGTATATGGCGGAATATGGAGAACCCCACGGACCTGTCGATTTTGATAGGCTAGTTATGAATGGACGCGGTTTGGTAGGCGGGTCGCCACCGAGTAATATTAAATCTACGGCGACTACCCACCTTTTGTTTGTACGTAAGGCTTGAAAGATTCTACTCTGAATGAGTGTATTTATAAGCGTGAAATGGGAAGACGATGAGGCCATGAACACCTTGTCGGCTTCCCAACTGTAGTTTGGTAAATAATATAGTGTGTAAATATGGTCATGTATGGAAGATTGAATTAGGACCATAAGGTACTTCTGGAAGTGTGGAAGTTAGGAAGAGTATAAATGACATCTATACCAGTAATAAATAAAAAACGCAAGATGGAAAATATGTGAGGAGCTGGCAATGACCTTAGCAGTTAGCCAGCAAAAAAAACTTGATGCGTGTACCTTTGTTGAAGAGGGACTGAGAGAAAGAGAGATTGATAAAGAGAGAGAATATGAGGGAGAAAGAGACAGAATAAAATTGTATAGAAATGACTGAGTGACAGAGATAAGAAGAAAGTGTTACAAATACAAAATTAGAGTAGAAAACAATTCGTGCCTGTGGAACTGGTTTGAATTACTGCATTAATTTTTCTTTGGCAGTGAAAATAAATCCTACCGTCCTACCTGGCATATTTACTCGCATATTTGCATAAAATAGTCGTAATGTGTGTATCGGAAGGAAAATAACTTAAGCAAAATGCATAGTTTGACTTTACCATTGTTCCAGTTCTATTTTTTCCACAAGACGGGCCAGCAGCCACTGTACTGTTATAAAAAGGAGCGGCCTACTTTGTTCGCATGACTGATTGATTGATAGCAGCTGAAGATAACACTTCCATGAATGGGCCTTCCGCCCTAAGGGCACGTTGAAGTCTGTGTTTATAGCAGGCCGGGATCGCGTGCCCGTCCACCGTACTCCTCAGCCGAACAAACCGGAATTATTTGGGAATTCTCAGTTGAATTTGTAAGGAAACCGACCGGTGTATAATCTAATTTAGGCCCAGCCTCTGGCTCTTAATTGCCATTGGCTGCAAACAAACAGCTTCAGGGTGAGCCTGATATATACTTAACGCGGAATCATTCTGATTTGGTGTAAACTTAGAGCTTTTAAAACTCGCGATAATTAATCCCGTTTCTTTAATTACGTAGCTCAATTTGGTTTATTGCGTATCTTGAGACCTCATTAATTGTAATCCAATCGTTTCACAAGCGAATTACGACAATAAGAATTATTGTTAAACTTAGCCCAATTTTGCTTACGTTGGCATTGCCAAAAAATGTTAGAAAGCTGTATTAAAAGTCGGTTATTGGAATTTATAAGTTAAAATACTATATCATATATTCAATGGATTCTACGTTGGAAGAAGACACAGCAAATTCTTTATGATGTTACATCTTTGTATCAACTTCTGTAGTCAACACATTTAATTCAAAAACGATTCAAACCCCAGTTAATTTTGACTAGAAATTGGTGGTAACTGATTTACATAATTTTCTCATCTAGCTGAGAAGTGACACTAAGATTGTTATTTTAAATAAGATGCCTAGATTTGTATTGTTCTGTTCAATTTTAGAGCTTATTTTATGCCACTTTACTGAAAAAAAAGTGTGTTTCTTAGTGACCTGTTGTTGAGGGCCATTTTGTTGTTCCAAAGAGCATAACTCCCCTCACGCGTCTTCCTTCGAGCATAACGCAAAAATGGTAGATCGTATCAAAACATTCCTTTCGGCAAAAGTGGCATAAAATAAGCTGTAAAATCGAAATGCACAATAAAAATATGGGATTCTTATTTAAAATAACAAAGTTAGTGTCAGTTCCCAGCTAGATGAGAAAGTTACGTTAAATCTGTTACCACATGAGATTCCTAGCCAAAATTAACATGGGTTTTGAATCGTTTTTGAATTAAATGTGTAGACTACAGAAGTTGATACAAACATGTTTAAGTTCTAAAATCTAAATATACAATAAAAATACGGAACTTATTTTTAAAAAAAAGTTACTGTCATTTCTCAGCTAGATGAGAAAATTATGTGAAATCTGTTATTACCATGCGATTCCTAGCTAACATTAACTTGGGCTTTGTGTAAAATTAGTTTTTGCTAAAGTTAATCGTTTCCGAATTAAATGGGTGGACTGTAAAAGTTGACATACCCTGTATATTAACTGAACCGGATAATGGTATGTATATGGCATTTTTTACATCAGGATAAATTAACGTTTTAGTGATAGTTGGTTCGTCACTTGGGCTAATTAAATCGTAATTTTCAAATCGAACTAAAATAAATAATTCATGCAGTACTTCCTTACATGTTGAGTGACTCACGGCACTGTGTTAGGACCCAATTTTTTCATAAAATTTCCACAATATATATTTTAGTGGAGGAAATCTAAAAATGTAAACAAACGACAAAGCAGTTTTCTCAAAAAAAGGGAAAATGTGGCCTGATTTTTTTTTTGTAACGTAATATATTATTACAATCTGTAACATTATTTACAACATGTAATGAGTTAAGTTATCGAAAAATGTCAAAACAGTTTACTCAAAAAAAAAAAAAATTAAAAAAGAAATATATAAAAACAGGGAAAATGCGTCCTGAATTTTTTAAAAATTTGATGCATTTATTACAATCTGTAACATTTTTTTCAACATGTAATGAGTTAAATTTACAAATGGCGTGGATCATGTGACGAAAAACATTGATGTCCCAAATATACGCAAAGTCTAAGGCGGCCAACACACCCGATTCTACCCGACGGAAATCCAAAATCCAATATTCCATAAGATTTATTTTTCAATCTATGACAAGAAGATTAGTGCCAGGGGATGAAATGTGGATTGGATTATAGCAGTACAGTTCGGCAGAGATTGGCGAAATGAACTTGTATTACTTCTCTCTGAGGATTTCACACAATAATTATTAAATTAAGCATAAAACAACATTAATTTAATTGAGGGGAAGTTGAATACTTTACCATTCTGACGAGCTATCAGAAAACGGTTTCTGACGTTAATTACTTAACTAGGATACAATTAATGCATTTCCTTTTTTGGTCAGTGGGGAGATGAATATGTAGACTGATGGTTTGAGATTATTTTTGTCTGTATATCCTCGCTGATTTAGTCTGTCAAATGATTTTCGCTATTTCGCATCCTTTGATATCCGACCCTAATAACCAAACAAGAAAGGAACTGCGTTAGCCGAAGAATGAGCGTATGCTCGAAGCGGAGTTAAAGAGTGCTTTAACCGGATTGGTCGGACGAGTCTCAACTCAAAATTGTAAAAAGTCCGCAGTATCATGCCTCTCCGAATGCGGAAAGGAGGCGGAGGAACCTCAAAGATCAACCAGATAAAATTTAAGCCGGGAACGCACTTACCCGATGCAACGCTATGCGACGTTGCCCGACGCAAACATAAAGTCCAATATTCCATAAGATTGTATTACCCCCGTGCACATTTCCCCGATGCTATGCAACACTACCCTACTCTACGCTCTGCGATCCCCACTGACCAGATTTTCGTCGAGTCGCGTCGAGTACAGTCGAAGACAAAAGAACCGGATACTCATAATTTTAAACAAACTATATATTATTGTCGTTATGCTAATTACAACATACTTATTGTAATATAAACCAAATTAACCGAGATCAAAAATTCATTCGTTTTTATTATATTTTAAATTAATTTTAATGGTTTGGTAGAAAATTGATCAAAACACAGGAATATCGTTTGCCGATATAATTAAATTAACTAACATTTTATTATACGGTTTTGGTCATAAAAGTTAACTAACAATGTATTACATGGTTTCGCTTATAAAATTACACCATTTTCGTCGAGTAGCGTCAGAACCGGACACTCATATTTTTCGTAGTTTATTTCGAACTATCAACATGTAATATTGTCGTTAAATTAATTTCAATATTCATATTTTAATGAAAACCATATTAAACAAGATCAAAAATTAATGAGTTTTTATTAAAAAAATATTTAATTGTGATGGTTAGAAGAAAATTGATCAAAACACCGGAATAACTTTATGTAAACGATTAAGTTTAACAAACAATATACTACACGGTTTTACTCATAAAATTTAACTAACAATTTAGTGATTATTGTAATACACACTGTGTGACTGTGTGCACACCCTACCAAAACTTGGCACGGCGTCGGGTAGCATCGGGTAGCGTAGCATAACGTGGTAATTGTTTCTTAATTTTAATTTGTTTTTTAATTCTTCTAACCATCACAATTAAATATTTTTTTATAAAAATTCATTAATTTTTCTTGTCGAATACTTTTGAGAAGCGCGGAAGTAGGCTGATTGATCGGTAGGAAGTAGCATTATTGGCCTGAAAGTAAAATCTCAAGGAATCTCGCTTTTCACAGTGAAAAATGACGGTCTATTTGTGAAATTTTTTAAAATAAAATTGTACCAAATTCTTATTATCCAGGAGACCAGAATATAAACGTAAGCTGGTTTGTAAAAATAAATTTAAAAAATTTAAAGTACGTAATAAATTCAACTTTCAGAGGCAAGAGACTGACATAAAACACACCTTAAGTCATATTAATAAGGATGATCAAATCCTTAAACTCATCCGAACGAAACAGTGATAATAAGCAGAATCTGTAACGATCAAACTGCCGATAATCATGACATGATGGGCCTAATTTCTTTCTCATAAGCAAAAAAATTAAAGAGAGACAATTACAAGAGATGATATAAAATCTATATAATGAATCGTATTACATAAATTACAATTATTGTATAATTTAACTTTTTTTTAGAAAAGAAAGCTGTTGAAAGATTGACCTAAATGAATTCATGATAATTGTTTATCATTAAATCATTATTTTTTCGTCTACGGTCAACTCTTTCCATGTTAGATTTCTATTAGAGGTTTTCCCCTATGATTAAGTGTTTGTAGACGATGACCCGAGAGTGATGATGGCCTGAAATCATTTCGCCCACTCGGCAAAAGTCATGTGGAAAAGGTGACTGATGAGCCACATTTGGAATCACCTTATCATCGATGACGTACCAAATTGACCGTGTTAATAAGGGTTTTCCAACAGTGAAATTATGGTATATTTCGACATTTAAATCATATCTGGAAGCTATTGTAAGAACGTTATAAAATATTAATAATTATGAGGATGTATGACCGAAATTTACATCCTATGGCGCCATTTTTGATCAACTTAGGGAAAAAATGAATGGAAAAACGTTGTTTCATTTTTATTAATAAAGTAAACAATGTATCGTTATCAGCTAAGAAATAGAATATAATAGAAAAGTGTTTATTATTATTATTTTCTAAAATATCTAACAAAAAAAAATTTTTTTTTAAATTTCTGCTGAGTTGGCTTAACATCTAATAAATTATACTGTTTTCCAATTAATAATTTGATTTAGGGTCATATTTACATATGAATTTTTATTTAAAACATTGATTAAACTTCTTTTTATGTAAGGTTGTTGGTTGCGATAAAAAATTCAGTGTCACGAGCGGGATTCGAACCCACGATCTTTGGCTTGATACGCCGCAGCTCTACCACTTGAGCTATAGTGACATCGATCCTCTCGGACAGGAACTCTTCATCTCAAAAACCTTACATAAAAAGAACAATTAATTTAAAGATATAACTTGGTCAATTGACCACTAAAACATAAAAATGCATTAATATTTAATAAGTAAAAGAAGCATCACTTCACTTCCTGTGGCCGTTCATAAGTCTCTGAGAATCCAATCCTGATTATACGACATTTTAAAATGGCAAAAAGAGGGAAAATTCGAACGGTTGTACCACCTCCGCTTAAGGTAAACACAGATAGGCCGGCGGCAGATGAAGTCTGCAGCTCCTGACGAATGTCACTTCCCCTGTTTTATGGATCCTTCTCTTACAACCGACAACCCAATAGGTCTTTCAAAATCATCTTTAAACATGAGGAATCTATTAAAACAAGTGATCTATTGAATCCATTGTATATGATATGGTGATCACTTATTTAAACCCCTGTACTACATAAAAAACTATGCCTGATGTATGTTTGATTACATGAATAGAAAGAGGAAATATGAAATTAATTTTTATGTATTGTAACATTAAGAAAACAAAAGGCTTAATCAGTTAGAACATTGTTACATCCATTAGACTTCGTGGTCCGATTGACCAAATAACTTTTTTCAATTAATTAATCTTTATGTAAGGTATTGGTTGAGATAAAAAAGTCAGCGTCACGAGCGGGATTCGAACCCAAGACCTTCGGCTAGATACGCCGCTACTCTACCACTTGACACCGACTTCCCATCTCAACCTCACCTTTCGAATTTTTTCTCCTTTTTTGGCATTTCTCAAATGTGTTGTCTATTCGATTCTCGGCGACAAATGAAATGGCCACGGAGAACTTTCATGTAGATATACTTCATTTTACTTATTAAATCCATTAGATTCGAAAGGTGAGGTTGAGATGGGAAGTTGGTGTCCGAGTGGATCGAAGTCACGATAGCTCAAGAGTTAGAACAGGGGTGTATTTAACCGAAGGTCGTGCGTTCGAATCCCGCTCGTGACACTGACTTTTTTATCTCTACCAATACCTTTCATAAAGATTAATTAATCGAAATATATTATCACGTATTTCCCAAGTTCTAGTCTAAAGTTTAAGTACTATTTTCTTGGCTTATTGAATATTTTACATTTTTGCCTCGCTTATAGAAAAGTTCTTCAGCTTAATACTTAATTTCTTAAAGGTCAGTTACACTAGTGTAAAATTGAGTTTTGATTAACTTAATTTACTTTCATTTTTGGTTAAAAGTGTTTTAAAAAACTATCCATTAAGATGTTGAACCTTCTATTAAAAATAATGAAATTAATGCAAAGTAAGCAAATAAGGTGTTTTGGTACTAAATTTATCATAATCCAAATACAAACCTTCTAAATTTTTTTGTAAATTTCCATATTATTTAGATATTCTTGTACTAATTGATTTATGTGGGGAAGGGATGCGTGATGGAAAATTCCAGGGGCTGACAGTAGGGATCGAACCCACGAACGCGGGGTCTATGACAGTATTTCAGGCTAAACTCTCCGTTACAGCCGTCCCGGTCATACATAAAATGTTCGAAATATCAACCGTCCTATCCACGGCATCTAACACCATCACACTTTTTTTTTAACGATGGTTTTCGCAACAGCAGTGGTTATATCAACCCTCGGGGCGCCGATGTTTTTTTGGTGCTCATTTGCTGTATGTATTTAGCCGAAGGTCGTGGGTTCAAATCCCGCTCGTGACACTGACTTTTTTATCTCAACTAAAAACCTTACATGAAAAGAACAATTACTTGAAATTAGTAACTTGCTCAATTGGCCATTAAAACATAAAACTGGACTAAGACCTTCAACAAGGTATGCAAACAAATATTGTCAACAATGATGATATTAAATTTCAACTGAAATTATAACACAGCTTCTAATATACTATCATACATTAACAATTTTTTCAGTCATAGGGACATTATTTGCGTATAAGTTATTTATATAAACATAAATTTAAGTTTTTAACATGGAATATTAAATAAACAATTTGAGCAATAATCATTTTAATGTAAGAATATTAAATAAATATTATCAAAAATGGTGGCAATAAATTTTAACTCAATTTATAACGGCTATGAAATATATTTTTTCTTTAGTTAATGATTTTAAAAATTTGGCAAGGATATTTATTTAAGTTGAAGTTTTCATTTTTTGTTAATGCAAAAGTATAGACGAACCGTATCGACACATATGTTATTGACAGTAAACTTATGTTAACATTTTCTCTGCTGGCAGTAATTAGTGCAAATATTATAAAATTTTATCAAAACAGATGCTTTTAATTTTTTTATTCGTACTGACGAATTTTACAGAGCTTACGGTTCTGATCAGACTTACTCGAGATGCTAGATGATCACTTGAGCTTTAGGTTTCCGAGTCTTTTTTCTTTTTCCTGTGGTATCCGGTAATGCAGGAAAACAGGGCGCAGGGATCGGTCATGCAACAGGCACAAAGGGCACATTTCACTTCAAACACTACGAGAATGAAGCAGAGGACGGCGACGAAGTAGAAGCCATATGTAAGTAGCCTTCCCGCTTCTTCCGAACAAGAAGAACTGTACGCCGACGATACAGGGCAACTACCATTTTCCCGGCCGCAACAAGACGATGGTAGTTCCTTTATTTTCCACTCTTTAGGACCGGACATACCGCAGCATGAACTGATCTTCTGTAGTCTGTCTATTTCGGCTTTGTACAGTTCGTAGTTCTGGTACTTTACCTCGAGTGTTTTATTGAGAGTTTGGCGGATGAGATCCATGCGATAAAATATAATAAAGCCAATCAAGATTTGCGTTATTACCAGCGTGAACATAAGACCCGCGTATATTTGGAGCATGATGTCGATGTGCAATAAAACCCCGATCATCCCGACCAACGCTATTACGATGAGCATCATCCCCACGCTGATAAATGTCCTTCCTAAATGGATATGATCACTGAGAAAAGCATCGAGAAAGCCAGCTTCGATCATTTTATTTTGCCCGAGCGAAATCATGCCCATGCCGATCGCCCCAGTGATAACCGTCGCGATTAAAAGATACACCTTCCTAATTTCACACATAATAAATCTTAGAGCTTCTTAAGCGGAAAAATAAAATTTAAAAGTAATGTGAAATGTGATGTTTGTCAACTCATGACATTAATAGAAATATTTGTACATCTGTTTATTATATAACAGAATACATTGTTTCTTTTATAGAATATTATTTTATTTCGCTTAATTATTTTTATTTATTCTTACTAAATTACGATTTTTACCTACATTTTTTAAATCCATTTTTGAACTGCTTTTGATTTGGTTAATGGAAAAGTGTTAACCTTAAAAGTATGCAATCTTCTAAACTCAAAAAACCCATATAATTTTTCATCTCCCATTATGTGAGTACGGGGTAAAACATGGTCGGGCACTGGACCCACTATTATTTGCGCTCTTTTGGACGATTTTCCATCCGTACTGGAATCCGGTGTACAAATTAGTAAGAAAAAAGATATTAAAAATGAGGATATTGTACTCATCACATGCTGTCAGTCTCCAAAGAAATATTAAAATTTTTGTGTTATACAGTTTATAGTATTTACTAAAAAATTAGATAATTCCGCTACGTACCGATATATTTGTTTCTCGTCTCTCATAAGACCAAGGATTCATGAAAACTTTCTATAAAATTAATAATAAAAAACTTCAGTAAACGACTTCATGGGGTACGAACGGGTACTATGCGCCTCCAATAGCCTCTAATACCCAACTCCGACTTTCCACCTTCACGAAGCTTATGCGGGTGTACCCTGTTAACTAACAAACGGAAAGAGGGGTATGGAGGGACAGGAGCTGGACCTGACACCTCCTAATCCTAAACCCAACACCTACCCCTCTTCCCACCCCACACCTTATCCTGGTCCCACTCTCCAGCCCAAATCCAAGGTGTTATGCGATCCGTGCCGATGGATGAATGGCACAGGGGTAACTGTGCCAATAACGGAGCCTCAAGGGCACCAGGCGACACCCTTGAGTAATTAGCCTTACACCGGAGAGAGGGCTCCTCCGGTGCGGACCTTTAGATCCCTCTCACTCGTGGGAACTACATGGAAAAACCTACAGTACAAAACAAAACACCGGGGGAACCTGTAAAGGAAGACCCCAAAAACCAACCNTAACTTCTACACAAATACAAGAAGCCATAATAAACTCATATCATGAAGCCTGCCCACAAACCACCTACAACAACGGGAAAAAAGTTTGCTGGTGGAATGATAACCTGGCGGCACTAAGAAAGAAAACTCGCAAACTTTGGAATAGAGCGAAAAAAACGGGGAATACTGAAGAATACAGTAAAACCCTAACAGAATACAATAGGGAAATAAAAAAGGCGAAACAGGAATCGTGGAGGAAATATTGCAAAGAAATCGAAAACATCACAGAGGCAAGCAGACTCCACAAAATCCTCGCCAAAGACCCTATAAACCCCATCGGAACAATAAAAAAACCAGATGGAAAACACACACAAACCGGAAAGGAAACATTAGAAACCCTAATAAGAACGCACTTTCCGGAATCCAAAATTATTACGAACGACTTCATTTTTGTATTCTTCAAAAAGGTGGGCATTTTAAATATTTAATTCAATTTTTAAAGATTTTTTATTTTTTTGTTCACTTTTCACATCATTTCACATTCATAAATTTTGGTCTAGAAAGTTTTTTGTTTATGTTATGCTACTTTCATTATTTTAATTAAAAGATTAGACACTTCAATGACTAATTTTTTACACAATTTGTAACCAAAAAATTAAATTTTTAACAACTTATCGTTAATTTTACGCTGGTGATAACTGATTTGAGAAATTAAGTTTGTACTTGAAGGCTATTGACAGGAGCAACCTTTCTTTAAGCGTCATGTTGTCAGTATTTATAGAGCCAAAAAATTCTTACTTAAACATTAGACAAGAACATTAGAAATTCGTAAATGTTTGTGTTTTTATACATTTTTTGCTTAAAGTTAATATAATAAATCTTACGAAACATACAGAAATTTTAATTAGTTAATCTTTATGTAAGGTTTTTGATTGAGATAAAAAAAGTCAGAGTCACGAGCGGGATTCGAACCCACGATCTTCGGCTAAATATTCCGCTGCTCTACCACTTGAGCTATCCACTCTGACGCCAACTTCCCAATTCAATCCATCTTTCGAATTTGAGAGATATTCAAATTTTAGATGGGAGGTTGGTGTCCGAGTGGATCGAAGTCACGATATCTCAAGCGGTAGAGCTGCGGCGTATTTAGCCGAAGGTCGTGGGTTCGAATCCCGTTCGTGACAATGTCTTTTTTATCTCAACCAATACCTTACATAAAGATTAACCAACTGAACATAAGTTATTTATTATTATTAATAGGGCCACGAACTCTAATGGAATTAACAAGAAATTTTAATGTTCTTTCCACTGATGTAATCAAATGTACGATAGAATGGATATTTTATGAGATTTAGGGGTTACATAAGAAAAAGTTCATGAAAGGTTGAAGCAACACAAAATGTGATTTATCTCGAATAGAATTGAAAATCAGACTTTAAACAATAGGGGCTTATTAGTCCCATTTGGCGTATACTATCACCTTAGGTATTGTCGTGTATTCGTGGAACATCCTGTATAATAAAATTTATTTAAATGTCCATATTTTTTGCTTTTGCTTTAACCATGGCATTAGGTTTTTTGTAGTTTGTGGTTTTTATTGTTTGCCGAACAGAAGAAAACAGATTTTTACACACCAACTTTATATTTATGTACGACGAAGCTTCTTTCTAGGATATTTTGCTGCTGGGATGCATTTGCTGTATAATTCTTATTGTTGTAATGAACAGTTTTTTAAAGAAAAATTCGTTCGGTGACAACAAAAGACTAAAAAATGTAAGAAAATGGAAAATGTCAGCTGTAAAGAATGTCCTTTTTAGAGTGAGAAGATGCGTGGGCGTCTAGGAGAGCAATGTCCCCACAGTGACACCCCCTTTCAAACTCATAAGTTTTTCCGAACCATTATCGCATGTTCCACCGGTAATTACTGTTTGGTCATGGATCGTACAATACGCGGACTGTGGGAGACAGTGTTGCGTGAAATCCGCCTCCGATCCCACACATGTGATTTCTCCCTGGTAAGGTTTTTGCGCCGTGAAACGATCACGTACAAGACAAAACTCCTACTGTTACAGCGTTACAAGATTGAAACATTTTACGCTCTGCCGATTCAATAAAGGCTTCTTAACGCGTTTTACATTATGCGCTAAGCCCTTTTTATTTGGTGCCGTAATGAAATTTGATGTGACACATTGTGCACGATCGATTTTTTTTTTACACAAGACATACGGCACGAAATATCCCAATGATGATGCAAGAGAATGTGTAATACGGTAGAGTTAAACCGTCTGAAAAAATATAACAGATAATTTATAAACCTATGCCTATTAGCACTTATGTAAACTTATGGACGAAACTTATGAGGTTTTGCCAAACATTTCAATATCCTTTGCATAAAAACTCCATAACTCTTAATCTTCAGTTACCTGATGCACCAATTTATGTGTCCAATAGTCTGCCTATACAGACCTTAATATTCCTTTGGTTTAAAATGAGATTTGTTCATTCAGTTCCTTTTTTCATTCTAAAACGTGATAAGAGCGATGATATAATAACTATAATAAATACATAGATAGTAAGAATTTTTGTTGATTAAAAAATAAAACACATTGATTTTCGCTATTTCGCACCTATTCTATCACACACACACACACACACACACACACACACACACACACACACACACACACACACACACACACACACACNTATATACATTAAATTAATTTTTTCTCTCGCTTTTCCACTATGTCTCTCTTTCTCTCTCTCTCTCTCTCTCTCTCTCTCTCTCTCTCTATTTCTCTTTTTTTTCTCTCTCTCTTTCTCTCTCTCTCTCTCTCTCTATTTCTCTTTTTTTCTCTCTCTCTTTCTCTCACTCTTTCTTCCTCTCTATCTCTCTACGTATCTATTCATATAATCTTTCTCTTATAACTGTTTTTCTGGCTTTCTCTCTCTTTTCATTATAAGTTTTTCTTTCTCTTTCTCCCTCAGTCATCGTTTGTCTTATTTCTCTCTCTCTCTCTCTCTCCCTTTCTCTTACCCTTAAATCTTTCCATTATAATTTTTTCTCTCTCTTCTAATTTTAGTTTTAGTTTAACTGTATAAAAAATATTAATCATGGTGTTTGATTATTTCATAAAATATTGTATAAGTACAATTTGTAAATTTACTCAATTAATTTGTAAAATTATTTTTTTCATTCATGCCAAACAAAAAAATTCCTTTTTGTTGAAGGAAAGTTTCAAGTCATTGATCAGTATTGCAATACCAGCGCCAAAGTTCTTAGATTTTGAAATATTTTGGAAAAACAATTTATATGGAACAATAATAACGTAATAAATCATAATGTTTTTGAGATAAAAAATTTCATAGGCGGCACGTTGGTTCTCGCGATTTTGCCGGTGCTCTCCAGGAAAATGGACGCCGCTTGTAATTGTAACTAATAAACCAGTCTGATGGGTTTCCACGGAGGGCACTTGCTTCCTCTCGTTTATAATAAGTACCATTAACTGTATATAAACGAGATCAAGAGAAAGAGGAAATGCACTCCAGTAAGAGGTTATACCAGATAACGAGGTGAATCCAACGGGTCACCTATATAATTGTCCCGATTAACTTCCACTGTGTCCACTCTTCCTAATGCACGCCTAATTCAGTTGAGTAAGGGATTTCTCAGATCGGACGTGTCGACCTTCCCCTCCTACGAACACTAGGATTGTACAAATGACCAATTAGGAGTTTAGAGACACTGGCTCCGACTCATAACGGTTTCACCTTCTTTCCACTGGCCCTCTTTTCTTTTTTCGAGATTGAGAAAGAACCGTGTAGCCCATTGACTGGCCCAATCTTCCATTAATACTCCCTGTTTGAATGGATCTTATTTTAATTTACACATTCTGCCTTCCACGGAGGAGAATATCTATAATCTGACGGCATTCCAATCCATGGAAGAGTGGAAACTGAAGCCATTCTTTTACTTTCATTCAGATTAATATTTTTGATAGTTGCAGTATTCTCAGTTTCCAAAATAAGAGTGACCTCACAATAAAGCCATTACCAATAAAAACAAAAGTTACATATGTAATAAAATACTATGTTTGACTATGAAGATGCAAAAGTATTTCTAATAATGTGAAAAGTTCTCATTGCCGATTCAATTAATATACTTTATAGGTTCAGGCTGTTATATTTTATTAATTATTCGGAAATCCTGACATGCAGTCTGGTGTGATGTAGATTTCAGAAATACATTTTCTTTATCGTGCCAACGTTTCGTTCTTTATTGAGATCATCTTCAGGGCCTCGGATTTACATTGTTTAAATTTAACAAATATATGTAGGATGTGGAAAAAAGTGAATTCATATATAATGCAAAAAATATTTTTTTATATTCAAAGTAATTATTCAAAAATCGCGAGATGAGGTCTGGTGTGATGTAGGTTTCAGAAAAACATTTACTTTATCGTTCCAACGTTTCGATCTTTATTGAGATCATCTTCAGGGCTCAAGGTGTTTGTCTTCTGCGTAATTGTCCCATTCTTGCGTGTCGTGCGGCACTCTCAACGCGACACGCAAGAATGGCACAATTACACAGACAAATACATTGAGCTCTGAAGATGATTTCAATAAAGATCGAAACGTTGGCACGATAAAGAAAATGTTGTTCTGAAACCTACATGACACCAGACCGCATCTCACGATCTATGAATAATTATCGATAAACGGTCACTAATCACCACACATATATTCAAAGTATTTCTACCCAATCAAAGTTACCATTGAGTTGCGATTAATTGGCACAATTACGCAGAAAACAAATACTTTTAGTGAGGAGAAATACTTTGATTGAATATAAAAACATATTTTTTGCATTGTGCAAATTCAGTTTCTTCCACATCCTACATGTATTTGTTAAACATAAACAATGTTTGTAAATCCCAGGCCCTGAAGATGATCTCAATAATAATCGAAACGTTGGCACGATAGAGAAAATATTTTTCTGAAACCTACATCACACCAGACTGCATTACACGATTTCCGAATAATCATCGACTAACGGTCACTAATCACCACATATTTTATTAAACAAATTAAGCACTGCTTCAAAAATATGACCATTTGACAAAAAGTAGAATTTACTTTGAATATCGAGCGTGGCACCCTGTTCTCCTTTTCAAATAAAAAAAGCGTTCTTCCAACACCCACTATCTCATTCCGAAGTCCTTCTTTTCGGATCGCTAAGGCAAGTTGAGAATGGGTTCTGAATTTTGAGACATCCAGACCAGCGTCTCCCACGGGTGTATCTTAAGTCTAATCCTCTACACTGTTTACTCCGCTGGCGTATCCTAACGCATGAATAAAACGATTGACGTCCCATCCACATAAGAAGATGCTATCGTATCATATCCTGACGCGGCCTGCGTTATCGCTAATGTCAAACCTATTATCATACAGACTTATGATATAATTAATTTAATGACGCCTTTAAAATTTAAAAATGCTGAAGGGATTGCAGCTGCAACTTACGAAATGCCCGATTATCACAAATTGTGGTCTAATCCTAATGAAATAATAAAGATACATGACATACATCGCACAACTTATCGTGGCTATGAAACCTGCAGCTTAAAAAAATAATAATAAATAAATAAATACTAACTTTCTATTCTCAATTGATGAATATGCGGTTAAACAAGTAATACCAATTAACCAAAATCCAAAATCTTCTACAGTCAAAATCCGCAAAGAAAATAAGCATATAAGACGAGTAGTGCCCTTTTATAATTTTCCATGTCACAAACCAGCGGTAATAACCGATAAAATAATTGAAACTCACTCCAATATCAAACCGGCTTTCAGTATTAAGAAAAATCATTCAATTAATTAAGGTTTTTAGTTGAGATAAAAAAGTCAGTGTCACGAGCGGGATTCGAACCCACGATCTTCGGCTAGATACGCCGCTGCTCTACCACTTGAGCTATTGTGACCTCGATCCATTCGGACTTTTTTATCTCAACTAAAAACCTTAATTAATTGCACATAACATAAAGACAGACGGGGCGGGTATTTCACCGTCTGTAAATCGCATGTATAAATGTGTAGCTTCTATTTAAGTAATTTATATAGTTGTTCGGTTGTATACAGTCGTGTGTTTGTATTGATGAGTATGTGCGAGGGCTGAGGGCAGAATATCGAATAGCCCTCGGCCTTCAGAGTGCCTTAGAGGCTGATATGACTTCATTGTCGGTGTCCTCCCATTATAAAACATAATCATAAGAAAAATTTAAAAAAAAATTAAAAACCTCTTTGTGTGTATTATGTTTTGCCCCCCCCTCCGAAAAAATGTAACAAAATTTAAAAAAATACTACAATAATTCGGTGTCTTCAGAGGAAATGAAACAGGCACTTTAAAAAAAAAAGGGTTTGAGAAATTTATAATGAAAAATGTAAAATTAAACATGGAGATAAATGCATAAGTAATATAATAAACTTTGATTAAGGGCGTCGATGGCCGCAACGGTTTAGGAGTTGACACGGCGCTCATCCCTGTAAGGTAAAGGTCCCGGGTTCAAATCCAGCGGCCCTGCATTCAAACCCGACATAATTACAAATGGGCTTTTTTTCAAAAACACCGACACCCTGAGGGTTTATATGACCTCTGCTGTTGCGAACCCTCGTAAAAAAAAAGAGAAAGAAAAAAATAAACTTTGATTTACCTCTTATTTTAAATATGTACCTAAATAATATTTGGCACACATATTAATAACTAATTTTAAAAAAATTAATTTATTGCAGTACATATTTTATTGTAACAAAATTACATTCTACTTTTGATGTATTTACAATAAGTTGGGTGTTTATGCTTAGACCCTAATTAATGTGTGGCATGATGCTTAGACCCTTCTTGCTTACACAGTGTAGGAGCTTGTAAATATTAATTTACAAATAACAAGTTCAATGGAGAAACGAATCTTTACAGTTTAAGAAATAGTAGAGACTAAAGAAAAAGGAGTGCATTTATATTATTTCTCATTTTCAGACGTCGGATGTTTCGGGTTTGTGGTGGAAGAGCAGCAATTTCCCGGAGCTAAGGGTTAGGAGTGCTTATACTTCTTTTCTTATGTAGGCGTTGATGTCAACGTCCGCTATTTTTAGGTCAGTTGTTTTCCTCATATACCACTGAGCACCTATTTATTAACCTCAGAATTCGATTTTGAACTGTCCGAACCCGTTTCACCTGACACTTGCTCTCTGATGCCCATATCTCAGTCATACATCGTTTTTCAGGAAAATATGAAATGGATGTGGTTTGCCCGTTCGAAATTAACCAGCTTTAAAAACCAGCTTCATATTGGAATTGCGTTTGCGTGCATGTTCAACCTTACAATTCATGTCGATAGATGATCAAACTGATGATGAGCGTTTAATGCTCGAAATCCGGATCGTATGAACAAACCTGTGATTAGTACTATCATTTGACAAAAGAGAATCTAAATACTCACCCCACCTTCATCATTTCTCTCGACATGCCATTCGTGACGGACATGATCCAAACATAATGGCACAACTCCAAGCTCTCCTCATGCAACGATCAACTAGATCAAGCCATCTTTAAGGAACCACCCTAACAATCCTCCACGCCTGAAAGGACAATTGCTTCGCGACCTAGCCCAACCCTAAACCTCAACCATCAATCGTAACTGAACCTTCCGGCTATGGCTGCCTACTCTCCCCCATCCCTAATAATTTTATCCTCCTGGTATGACGGATTCCTGACAGATCTTGTATTGATCGTCAAAGATATATTATTAAATTTGTACATTTTTGTACAAACGACAATAAAATAAAGAAAATTAAAATAAATTTGAATACTGTACGAACAAACGTAGGTTATATACATCATAAGGTATTATGAACGACTAAGAAGTCAAAATTTACCACCTGACACAACACCAAGAACGAAAACAATTAAACTTACACACGCAAGCATTCACGTCAAATCTCGAAAGATATTACCGAAACACACGATATACGAAATGCTAATACGCCGACCGGCATGTCCAAGTAGTTCGTAATACGTTGATTACATTTCTGAGTTTATTTATTTCATACAAATCACGAGAAGAAATTTCTTCTGGGACTTAAAATCTTTGGATGATCTTTGTTGGAAATTACCGATGGAAAACTAGTACGGTGAAACTACGGTCAAACTGTTATATATTTTTACAACCGTTACTCACAGCTACTTATTTTGATCTGGCCCACATATGGAATTCCTAATGGCCGGCCGTTTCTTCGATTCCCGATTTGAATCAATGAAGACCGGTTATAAAATGATGCAGTGCTAAAATCTGATCACCATTGAACGAGCCGTATCGTATCGGAGAAAAACCCGGTCCGTCGGCTTAGATATAAAACGAAAGTCATCTTAAAGAATAACATTACACTAATGACGGTGTTACACATTTAAAAGATTAGAATGATTCAATAAATAACCGGAATCGTGGTCCTAGATCTTGAAAATTAGCGAGTTTCTTGTATCGCCCTGGGCAACATGTATAGTCATCAGATCCCTAACTGCAAACATTATCTACAAGTTTTAAACCATTTATCAATTATTACGTAATATTTACTAATAGCTAATGCACCGCACATGCAAATTAATAAATTGAAATAGGTTGGGGAAATACATTTATTAATACATAAAAACTCATTCAAGATAAACATTATGTTTCTTTTTTTTCATTCCGGTTTTAAAGGTAACCAAACATTGAAATTATGGTAAGGAATCAGATGCACTCACTGAATTTTTTCTATAGATCTATCTAAAAAAAAAAATTGTTGAAAAACTTATGCGTGGGAATAATTCACAAATACGATCTGAAGGATTGTTAATCTCGCGAGTTGAACATTTGTGAGTAGACTTGGCCATCCTATTCCGTACTGTCTCTTCTGTACGTTTACAAAAATTCAGTCTTAAAGGCGAAGTTAAAATCACTAATAATTTCATCAATCAGCGGAAAATGTTATGTTTACGTTAGTGTAAACTGCAGAAGATTCTAGGCCCTACATAGTAGTTGTCTTACATCTTTTTAGGTTATGTCTTCGCTCCTCATTGCCTCACCTGCAAATGAGGGTTATGTATTCATCATTATAGGGGTATTCACAATGTTTGTAAGTTGTTAACTCGTGTTAGAGTAATTTCCATGTAAGATCGTGAACGCCCTTTTCTTTTCTTAGCATGTTAAATGTTAATTTTTCCGCAATGCTACGCGTGGCGACTGGTAGAACCAAAAATAAAGATATAACAGTCCTTGAAGGCTTGTTGTTTGTTTTGGTTTTGATTTGTGTTGCCAAAAGTTAGTAAAAAAGGAAAATTAATCTACGCTTTCATTCAAAATGCTATCTATGCACTCGAAACGTACTAACAAACAACACGCTTCAATTCCTGCCTAGCTAACTTGTATCCTAACCTCTAACAAGCTACAACTTATAGGATAGGGGATATATCTACTATGAATGAGAGTAAGGACATGTTAGAAATTAACAAAAGAAATGTATTGATCTTATTTAATTAATGCCTATTTAAGAATAAAAATACGTGTAAACAAAAAACAGCTGTTAAATTCATGGCTGCCATGTTGGTTACCTACGCCCTAACGGATAGCAATGTAACTACATTTTCGACCTTACACCTAACATTGGCTCTACCTTTGATCGAGCAATGTTAACTAATTGATTCTTACAAGTCTACGTCATCATTTATCTCGATCTAACACGACCTAACAGACTTAACAGGGTTAACACAAAGATCGTGAATACCCCTAATACACCCATGTGTTTTCTCAGTTTTCAGTGATCAGTCCTATCACTCCTCAGAGTTTTACCCTCTCTAGCTGTACCAATCTTTCTTACCAGTTTTAGTGAGAGATGTTTAATTATGAGTTAATTCTGTGGGGTCATGCTGAGCTGTTGAAGTCAATGCTTGTTCTTGTTATCTCTGTGGTACGTTCAAGGCCTATATGTCATCTTGCAGATCTTGTTCAATGCCCAGAATTCTAGGTGCCCTGGCAACCAAGATTCTTTTAGGCTGTTAAGTTTTCCTAGATTTCGGAGGATTTGAATACATTCAGAAGGTTTCGTCCTACTTACTGCATAACCTAGAAATGAGGTCATCATTAAGTAGAAATAACATGGGTAGTTCTGTAAGTGTTTTCTCATAGGACATTGACCGGTATGTAACCCTACCCTTCCCTGTGTTTTCCCTTTCTAACCGTATCAATGTACTTGCCAGTATTGATAAGCGATGGTTAAACATTAGTTTATTGTGTCTGGCATTTCTGAAGTTCATCCATTTCTCCTTTTGGTTATTGTTGTCCCATTCTGATATGAAGCATGATATGCGCTTGATCTTGTTATTCCAAGTACAGATTCTGAGCGTATTACATAGTATGGCAGATTCCCTGTGGCTTTTTTTGCTCGTTCATTGCCCTGAAGTCATTTGTGCCCTAGCACCTAAGATAGTTTTAGTTTATTAAGTTTTTTAGGTTTTGAAGGTTTTTGCTCCATTCATATTTGTTTCTTTCTCATTACTGTATAACCTAAAAATGAGATCAACATTGATACAAATAGCATGGGTAGTTGTGTTGGTATTTTATCTGATGATAGTGACCCGTAAATACCCCTTTGGCTTCCATTGGTTTTATTTTTTTCTACGGTACCAATATACTTGGCAGTTTTGGTGAAGGATTTCATGAGTCTATTGGAGTTCTCTGGAGATCGTCTACTTTTCGTTTTGTTTTATGTGTTTTATATAATAGTTTAAAAACGTTAGGGTGAATTTTATGTAAGCTGGCTCCCGAAGAGCTACAGCCATGAAAACAAATGCTGTTCTCTGTAAGAAATTCAATTCCTGTCATAGAGGAAGGCTTAACGTCCACCTATTCATAAGATTTTAGAATTAAACCACTTCCAACTTTTCTCTACATTATTCGCAATTAGAAATCCAAGTACTATGCCGGGATTCGAACTCAGGACAGCTAGTGTGGCAATACGAGTCGGGCGATCCGCGATCCCTTCTGTATTTTGGATATTAAACAAAAAAATGTTGTAAATGTAAATATTTTAGACAAAGAATTTTTAAAGGTGGATTTTGCCTTAATCATGAGAAATTCATACCGAAATATGCACACTATACTCTTAGTTTTCAGATCACCATGACTCAGAGGCATTTCATCCAAAGGATTGAACACAAGGCATTAACGTTCTGTGGGTGATAAATAAAGACGATTAGCAACAGGCTACTCCACACCTCATTGATGATAACTGGATTCTTATGTATCATTTTATAATTCGCTTAATGTCCGGCCGACCTTTCCAGGCGATTCGTAAATGGAAAATTGCCGGAGCTGTATAAGAGCGAACTGGTACCGTTACAAATCAAAAATATGCCAAAACGGCGAACCCAAATCTGTAGTTAATAAAAATAAAAACTGTACCATTACGTATATTTTTTTATTAATGTTTGCTATCCGGTGGCAATGTTTATTATTCAAGCTTCTGACTTTTCAGACCATCCTATTTATTTATGACCGATTGAACGGACGGATTATGCTAAGATATTCCGATTCAGTCCCGTATCATAACTAGATCCCGAGGGACTCTTATAATTGATAGGGAGGGGAAGATTTATAAGTGGTTCAAGTCTTTCGAATGACTGATATCTGACGTGAAAGTCGAACTTCAGCCTGATTCATCACCAAATATAAAATTAAATAATTCTGTCAACCAGACTTTTATCAGGGAAATCTAGGTGTACAAATTTTCAAATTATAAGAGTCATAACATAATCTTGAATTTGCCGAAGAACTTTAAATTTGTCTATTATGTTTTTCCCTTTGGAGCCTGTATGCTCTTATTCAAAATATTTCATTCTACCTTCTTCTACAGGATTATTATAAAATATTGAGTTTTCTGTTGAGTCGCATGGTAGCCAAAACAATTACTTGCACAACAAATCTTTTGTTACACTCTATAAATCTGCATAAATTTCTTGTAACTTTCCAAAAATCATATTTGGTTTTCAGACAATAAAACATATTTCATAGTTGTTTACAGAATTATTCAGCCGAGAAAAAGACAGACGGTAAAAACTTAATAATGTGAATATGAATGAGAAACCAGAGCTTAAAGCCGGGAACACACTTCCGATGCTACGCCATGCGACGCTACCCGATGCTACCCGACGCCTTGCCACGTTTTGGTGGGGTGTGCACATCTATCCGACGCAAGCACACGTCGCGTACAGTCCACAGCGTTTATCACAATAATCACTATCACAATCGCAACGCATCTTTTGTTCTTAATGCACTATTTTGAGCAAAACCTTGTAATAAATTGTTAGTTAAATTTTATGAGCACAACCATCTAATAAATTGTTTGTTAAACTTAATTGTTTTAAATAAAGTTACTCCTAACCATCATAATTAAACAATGTTTATAAAAACTTATGCATTTTTGATCTCGTTTAATTTGGTTTACATTAAAATAACATGTTGTAATTAATATAACGACAAAATTACATGTACTTAGTTTGAAATAAACTACAAAAAATATGAGTGTCCTGTTCTGATGCTACCCGACATTACAAAATGGTGTAATTTTACGAGCAAAACTATGAAATAAATTGTTAATTAAATTTTATGAGCAAAACCGTGTAATAAATTGTTCCAATTTTAGTATATGTACCGCCGAAGCGAGTACAATAAATTGTTAGTTAAATTCATTATATCAAAAAATCGTATTCCGGTGTTTTGATTAATTTTCTACCAAACCATTAAAATTAATTTTTTAAATAAAAACTAATTAATTTTTAATCACAGTTAATTTGGTTTATATTAAAATAAGTATGTTGTAATTAATATAACGACAATAATACATGTAGTTTGAATAAAAATATGAGTGTCCGGTTTTTTGTCTTCGACTGTACTCGATGCGACCCGACGAAAATCTGGACAGTGGGGATCGCAGAGCGTCGGATAGGTTAGCGTGGCATAGCATCGGGTAGATGTGCACGGGGGTAATGCAACCTTTTGGAAAATCGGAGTTTTGATTTGCGTCGGGTAGCATCGGGTAGCGTCGCATGGCGTAGCATCGGGTAAATGTGTTTCTGGCTAAATGAAGAAATCACAGTTGACTGAAATTATGCGATTCACGTTTCCAAACAGTTAATTGGGAATAAAAAGCCATCCTTTATCAAAAGGATCTTCAGTGAGGTCACAACAGGAATGACAAACTCTTTAAGTCTTTGCCGAGCTTTCGACGATTATACTGTCATCATCAGGGTCTAACTATTTCGCTAAAATATCGCAGTTAGAAACATGTTATATCATTTAAAAAACAACATTACAAAAAAACAATGATTTATCTTTCTTTAACTAGATGAGTGTTTAAATTTATCTGGAGGGCAAGAAACAGTATATGTAATAATAATAATTAAAAAAACATTACATATGCCGTTTCTTGCTCTCCAGAAATAGTTAAACACTCATGTAGTTAAAGTAAGATAAACAATTGTTTTTTGTCATTATGTTTTTTAAATGATATAACATGTTTCTAACTGCGATATTTTGCTGAAATAAATAGGCCCTGATGATGACGATATAATCGTCGAAAGCTTGGCAAAGACTTAAAGAGTTTGCCGTTTCTGTTGTGACCTCATTGAAAATTCTTTTGTTCAAGTTGTTCAACCAACACGTCGATACATCATCTCATCTTTAATTTGCCAACCTTTATGTTTAGATAATTGATGGGATATTTATTATGGCAGTTAGAAACAGCATAGGTCATATCAACCCCCCCCCCCGGGTTTTTCGGCGCTTTTGATAAAATGCCCATTAGTATGTATGTCCGTTTCGAATCGAGTCGATCGTCGAGCCGCTGGTCTGAATTATTTTATTTTATTTTTCTATAGATGTTCTTATGCAAAATATTTCGTCGTACGTTTGGGTGATGAGATCTTATTCAGAAGTCGGGTATTCTGGCAGAGCTCGTCATGACCGACCTCCTCGACTGGGTCAAATAACAACTTCCCTACGAATCGAAACTCCCACTCGAATACGTAATCTCCTGGGTACTGTACCAAAAAAATCGTAGGAAAAACATTGGATCTTAAATTCCTACCACGACTAACGGAAGAAAACCCTCTATTTGGATCTTATGCTTGAGAGAACAGAATCAATTAATGAATTAATTACTAATTAGTAAAAGTACCCAACAAGCCGGGACAGGTTCTGTAATTTCAATTCAGCACATTCTTTTTCACTCAAATTAAATTGTGCCTAAAATTTAAACGGCAGGGATTTAGGTATAAGTGATCTTAACTTGCTCAATGACAACAATGATAAAGTCAAAAAAATATGATGTCTACAGAAGATCTCATCACCCAAACTTAATTTTCTGCAGGCCGGTAAACTTCCAAAGCGATTTCTTGCTTCATTCTTCGACACGAAGATTAGTATAAAATATAGAATTATTCTGTTAAGTCGTGGGTAGCCAAAACAAGACCTTGTAAAATGCAATTGTATATTAGTAGGACAAACTATATGACTATTTTAACTTTCAAAAATCATGAGTTATTTTATTGTGAAAAACTAATGTATTAACAATAAATCAATAAAATACATACATATATTTAGAATTAAATAAAAAATAGAATAAAATGGTTCTATATGCTAAAAAAATCGTCTGCCGGGGAAAATTTGGTTTATTAAACAATCGTTTTTTAATCCTTCTTAAAAAAGATAGTTCCTACTCACATTAAGTTGTTTCGCAACAATCCGAATTTCGAGCCCTTTAGCTCATCATCAGGTTGAAGGAAATCATAGTGTCTGTAGTTGTGGGTTTTCTGTGTACATCTATTTCTATTAGGTTGTTTATTATGGACAATTTTAGGTCTAAAAACTTCAAACAAGCATCTTTGTTAATTTCCAATGTAAAATTTATATTACAATGTTGAGAATTAATTAGTTGGAGGAATTCTTCGAGATATTCTATGCATATGGTCGGGAACATTAGAGGTTAGGTATATATAGGTCAAAGCGGTAGGGAAATAAAAACGAGAGTAAAAGAACGTTTACCTAAGTCGAACAAATTTTCGGAATTCAAGGACCATCTAAAAGAAACAAAACATAATTTCAATTCAAATCTAAATACAAGTGTTACATAGTTTCAACAAAGCGAAAGAACTAGATTGGTTTGATAAATTTGAAATTAAAAAATATAAAATTGAACATGGTGATAAATGCATTAATAATATAACAGATTTTGATCTACCTCCCATTTTAAATATGTATATAAATAATATTAAACGTCCAAATAATTAAACTAGTTATTCTAATTATTATTGTTTTATAATAATTTAATATTATTCTAATTATTTCATTTGTAGTTTTATTTATTTATTTATTTTTTTATCTTTAATCACTTATTTACAATTAATTTCTTACAGTATTTACTATTACAATTGTTGTTTGTGTTATAATTCCCGCTTTTCGCACGTTCAAATTGAGCGCCATTAAAAACCCAGCTCCTCATTGGAAGGTCGCNGGGAGAAATGTATTGAGAGTATGGGAAATTATTTTGATTAAAGAACATTGCTTTAAAGTAACTAGTTTCTTTTTTTTTGTTTAATACCAAAATCCTGCATTATTTTCCGGACAACCCAATATATGTATGTATTTTATTGATTTATTGTTAATACAAAACTTTTTCACAATAAAATCAGTCATGATTTTTGAAATTTAAAATAGTCATATAGATTGTCCTACTAAAATACAATTGCATTTTACAAGGTCTTGTTTTAGCTACCACACGACTTAACAGAAAAATTCTATATTTTATACTAATCTTCGTGTCGCAGAATGAAGCAAGAAATCGCTTTGGTTGTTTACCGGCCTGCAGAAAATTAAGTTTGGGTGATTAGATCTTCTGTAGACATCATATTTTTTTTACTTGATTGAACCCCACACTCACCCCATCATTTATAATTTCTATCGTTTTTTAACTTCTATCCTTTCGTAAATGCCATGAATATGTTTCACACACTCTCTCTCTCATACACACTCACGGGCGGGCGCGCACACACACACACTCAAGCAAACACACACAATATATATATNCATTTTTATATGTAGTCAACTGTAATAGAAATCCGAAGGTCGTGGGTTCGAATTCCGCTCGTGACACTAACTTTCTCATTACAACCAATACCTTACATAAAAAGATTAAGTACCACGAAATATAATGGATTTAATGTGTAATAATAATTTTGAATCGTAGAAACATTTTGGCGATAATTTTAAATTTTGATACTTTTATACCACTGTAAATTGCATATGTTATTATGATATATTGATTTCGTTCATTAAAAGGAATTAAATATTTTATACAGCGGTAATATATTTGTGGGATTCCTTCTCGTGGTTTGCAGGGTGATGGACTTATAATTTGATCGTCGACCATTTTGGGCTGCCTAATATCCCTGGATTGTTCACTCATTTGGGTTTCGGTGTTAGTGAATTTGTGAAAACCTGTGCAACAGGAAAAGTGAAATATCTCGAGTACGATTTTTTAGTTCGATTTGACATCTAGAATAACCTCCTGAAGTATTGAAGTCTGTTCACGAGAAACTGCATTTATCTTTTTAAAACGCAAAGACATAAGAATAAATTATTATAATTATACTTAAGATTTCCAAATTAGGTGAAAAAATTAGAATGAAAAAACAAGCAAATAGCATCAAAAGAATTTAAATTATCCCATACAATAAGTGTTATTAATGATTGCTGTCAAATTAATACGCAATTTTATTTATTTTTTTTATATTTTATTTTAAAAATATTCTGGATAGTGAAGACATTTAAAAAAACTAAAGTTAAAAATAAATCCATAAAAAAATCTACACAATATTGCAGCGTTAATATCTACAATAACACATACGAAGTATAAATGTAAAAGTTTTTCTTCTTTTTTTTCTTCAAAATTTTCACTTGTAAAATGATAAATCTGTGAGATTTGCAAATTTCAATTGTGGAAGGTTCCCACTGATAAGAAGTGAGGATCTAGTCAATAAAATGCCTCTTGAGGTATTTCATCATTCCAAAAGGGCGGAAGCGTTTTGTGCCGATGACTTTCATCAATTCATCATTGCAAAAAGCAAATTGTTTGTTTTTAGGATCCTAAAAAAAGAAAAAAGATAATTACAAAAAATAAAAAATTGATTACATTTGTACAAAGAATACTGATTGATAACTATGACACATAAATAAATAGGTGTCAACAATTGAAAACAATGAAATGTTTATAATAATTTTTAACATCAACAAAAAACCCAAAAAATTGATTTTTTTTTTAGTTTTCTCCAATTCCAGGTTTTTTACGTTTTGTACTGACAGAACTAGGATTTTCTCAAAGTTACAGTCTTCAAATTTTATTTGTACTTATTTTATTTTTGTTCATCAATCGAATAAACCAGTTTTCCAGAGTTTATAAAGATTTAAACGCTAACCCAAACCTGGGCCGCAGGATCAACACAGGAGGAGCAAAAGGTCCATCACCTGTTTCAATTAAAGCTTCGTCTTAGATGGAGACACCTGTTTTCCAAGGTAATTAAACAGGTAGCAGGTGGTTGTTAGTTGTCCCACAAGGTTCACGACCATGATGGATAGTCGGTATATCCGCACGATCAAAACACCCTTTAAATCTTCATCAGGGCCTGGCCGATCATATCACGCAAGATACTGCAAATAATCAATAATAATTACAAGATTTTCCTTTTAACCTTTATTCGCTTAAATTTCAATTGAATGTAAACATTCTTGACATTTGAGATTTCGATGCAGCCGAGTACCCCAAAAAGAACATAATTTTATAAAAATATATAAAAGTTGTATTTTATAAACGGTAGGGTGATATGTGAAAATGAGAACGGTAGCCTGAAGTCAAAGCGTAACAGAGTCCCTACATATATAAGTTACTGGTTTCCAAGCCTCGCGGCCCTTTAAAACCCATAATTCAGCTTCAAAGTGAAGCCACATTAAAAATACCACCCGACTATTCAGTAACCGCAGGCCTTCACAGCATTCATTACTCCTTCTGAAATTTTTTTAAAAATAATAATTGGACGGAGTCTCAAGAAGCTCCTAACGCGTCAGATGACGAATTTACGACCCTGGTATCGGGTATCACAAGGTAATTAGTGACTTGCTTCTGCGTTTGGTTTTTTGAAACACTTCTTTCATCAGTTGTCCCATTGTCTACGTTGGTTTCAAATTCATTATTTATGCATTTTCATCGCAATTATTTTCAATCTACTTACAAAGCTCTAAAATAAGAATTAAGAAGATTAATTGTGGTATGATAAGTGATAAGTGCAATTGTAGTGGGATAAAACAAAATAATAATAATGTGAAGTTTAGTGGTCGAAAAACATCTGAGGTCATCGCCGGCCTCTGCGTGTTTTTACTTCTCTTTCTGGTCATCCACGCATACTTTTTAGCCTGCAGCGATTTGAGCATCTCAATTTGTTTCTGACTCTGCTTTTAAATGAAAACTAAGTCGATTTTCTAAAATGCTTGCCTCTACTACCTCACGTTGTCAACTTCAGAATAGATAAAAACATATTCAACTCAACTCTAAGAAAATATAGACGTCTGGTCATGTTCACTCACCGAGAGTACTCGATATTCCTCAAGGCCGTTTTTTCATTCTCGCTAATAACTTACTTTTCCTCTCCAGATATCACACACTCACCCCAGTTTTTGGAATTCCTCGAGGCCGGGTTACATCCATTTCATTCTCGCTAATAAGTTACTTTTACTCCCAGAAGTCTCACAGTCACCCCACAGTACTTGAAATTCCTCGAGACCGGGTTTCATCCATTTCATTCTCGCTAAAAAGTTACTTTTACTCGCAGACGTCTCACAGTCACCCCACAGTACTTCAAATTCCTCGAGGCCGGGTTTCATCCATTTCATTCTCGCTAATAACTTACTTTTTCTCTCCAGACGTCACACACCCACCCCAGAGTACTTGAAATTCCTCGAGGCCGGGTTTCATCCATTTCATTCTCGCTAATAACTTACTTTTTCTCTCCTGACGTCACACACTTACCCCAGATTACTCAATATTCCTCAGGGTGAGGTTGTACTCACTCTATTCTCGCTAATAACTTACTTTTTCTCTCCAGACGTCACACACTCACCCCAGAGTACTTGAAATTCCTCGAGGACGGAGTGCACCCATTTCATATTCGCTAATAACTTACTTTTACTCTCCAGACATCACACACTCAACCCAGAGTACTCTAATTTCGTCAAGCTGGGGTTAAACAACCAATTCCTTTCACGCTAATAAACTAAGTCCATTCCAATAAATTAACATAAACACAGCACCCTATGCAAACATGAAGTCTGGTCATATTCACCCCACCATTGTTCTCGATTTTCCTCGTGGCGGGGTTATAAGCAACGCCTTCCTTTAATGCTAATAAATTACATTCATTCCCATAGTAATAACATATACGCAACACTGGATACAAACATGGACGTTTAGTCACTTGCACGCCCCCCAGAGTACTCGATATTCCTAGGAACGAGGTTGAACCCACTCCATTCTCGCTAATAAATTACTTTTACTCTCCAGACGTCACACAGTCACCTCACAGTACTTGAAGTTCATCGAGGCCGGGTTACATCCATTTCATTCTCGCTAATAAATTACTTTTACTCTCCAGACGTCATACACTCACCCCAGATACTCGCTATTCCTCAGGTCGGGGTTGAACCCACTCCATTATGCTAATAACTTACTTTTACTCTCCAGATCTCAAACACTCACCCCAAAGCACCCGATTTTCCTCGAGGTGGCTTAAGATGAAATGATCAATAAAAGAAGATCGTATTGTTTAATAGGAATGAGCATTTTAACTACGAACTATTAGTTCAGTCGTATCCTAGAACATCTCCAACTTAACAGCAATTATTTGCCTTTATAAATGCCTACAAATGGATTCTTTTTATGATTTAAAAAAAAATTGAAAGCAGTTGAAAGGCAAAAATTTTGAGGAAAAAATTTATATTTCCAAATGTTTACATTCAAAGGTTTCTGTCGATGCAAAAAATTTGCTAATCAGATATTTTAACTTATTTTCTATGTCGCTCTGTCTCAAAATATGTGATTAAAATGGTTGTCCAAATTATCTACGGAATCAGATGGAGTAAATTAAAGTTCCCAAGTAGGTTCCAAGACGAGGAAAATAGATACGTTGCATGCAGGAAAAATAAATACGTACCTCAAAAATTTGATTTAATTATTTTATAGATAAGCATTTAAATGGCAGTCAAATTGTGGTATTTTTCCGTGGTGTCTGCTTGGTGATGAACCTTAAAATTGCCCATTACCGACCTGATCTGTTTACCCTTGCTAGGTCGTCCTGTCAGTGCAGACGGGCAAATCGCCATCTTCAGTGAATTTTGACCGAATATGAGTGTGTTCACTCAGACTAAACACTGTACCACAAAAATGTTTGAAATTTTGTGTTGTGTAATTTATAAGAGCCATATATAAATAAATATCTTGATAAATATTTTTATCATACTTTGTCATAAATCATACTACTTTGTTTGTTTCGAGAAAATACTGGTTACTCACCACAAAGTTTCAACATCGCCCTTCTGTTACCAACTTATTTTGAAATGTATTAGTATAATTTTGTATTTAACGTGATGAAAACTAAATAATCCTCATTCAACTTTTCTAAGAGCTGTTTATACCCCGGACGATCGTCCAGCTTGATAATCCAGAACGTACTCACTCAATGTGAAGATCTCGGGGCCATTTTCGCTTCAACCGACTTTAAGGATTTTCCGGAAGGGTTGGAAGTGATAATTGTCGTACTTGTAAATTATTGTGGGTGTTGTCGGTGGACAAGGTAGGCAAAGGAATTTTTGACTAGGATATTAATTTGAATAGGATATTAATGAGTCGATAAAAACTAGTAAGATCAGAAGGTTTATTTGACTTCAATTGTTGAGAACGTCCATTGCAATAGTAAATATGTGGTCCTGAGCACTGCGTTGGGATGAAAACAAAACCAAAAATTCATAGTAATGATAGTTTAAATGAAACAAATCGTTTAAATGTAGAAAGTACTCGTTTCATCTCGAGAAATAATATTATTATAATCAAGGCTCTCGAAAGTGAAGGGAATGCTTTTCTCAAAGACTACGATGCCACATTATTTCTTTGATTTTGGCAGCGTAAATTTTTTTTACAGAATTATATTAGCCATATTTTGTAAAAATTACTACTGGGGGTCAGCTAGGTGATGTCAAACTGTTAATTTATTTTACATCCTCTGAGGTATTTCTGGTAGTTTAAGAGAAAAAAGTCGTACAGAACAAAGTGCCGCTGCTCAAAATAATATTTTAAAAGTTAGAAATTAATTTAGAAAAGATAAACGCGCCCGAATATAATCCGATCACCCTCGAGTTCAGATGCAACGCATAATAATGAATTACTAATTTATTAATCCGGAACAGCAAGGGCGCAACTATGAATGGGGGCCGTTGAACATGGCGCATTAATGTTTCCTTCCAGATCACAAATCACCAACCAAATTAAAAAAAGTGATTTATTTTACCGAACTCTTAATAATATTTTCCCTTTCTCCCGGCTTGGTATCTTCGGCTGGGACTGTTTACTTAAACATTTATGCGGTGAGTTAGCGGTGGACAAGGAGTAACATAAATCTCTGTGGAAGGAAGCACACACAGCTCCTGATTGAATTTTAATAAGGGAGGTTTTCTCTTCACCACCTCCGCTTAAGGTCAGGAACACAGATAGGCCGGCGGCAGATGAAGTCTGCAGCTCCTGACGAATGTCAGTTCCCCTGTTTTATGGATCCTTCTCTTACAGCCGACAACCCAATAGGTCTTTCAAAATCATCTTTAAACATGAGGAATCGAGTTAAAAAAAAAGTGATCTATTGAATCCATTGTATATGATATGGTGATCACTTATTTAAACCCCTGTACTACATAAAAAACTATGCCTGATGTATGTTTGATTACATGAATAGAAAGAGGAAACTATGAAATTAATTTTTATGTATTGTAACATTAAGAAAACAAAATGCTTAATCAGTTAGAATATTGTTATATCCATTAGCCTTCGTGGTCCGATTGACCAAATAACGTTTTTCAATTAATTAATCTTTATGCAAGGTATTGGTTGAGATAAAAAAAATCAGCGTTACGAGCGGGATTCGAACCCACGACCTTCGGCTAAATATGCCGCTACTCTACCACTTGAGCTGTCGTGACTTCGATCCACTCGGAAACCAACTTCCCATCTCAACCTCACCTTTCGAATTTTTCCTCCTTTTTTGCCATTTCTCAAATGTCGTGTCGTCTATTCGATTCTCGGCGACAAATGAAATGGCCACAGAGAGCTTTCATGTAGATATACTTCATTTCACTTATTAAATCCATTAGATTTCGAGGCCCGATTGACGGAAATTCGAAAGTTGAGGTTGAGATGGGAAGTTAAGTGTCCGATGGATCGAAGTCACCAAAGTTCAAGTGGTAGAGCAGCGACGTATTTAGCCGAATGTGGTGGGTTCGAATCCCGCTCGTGACACTGGCTTTTTTTTTGCGTTATGAACTATGCATATTAGCCATGTGTCAATTCTTATATGTGTGTTCAAATTGTGGGGGGGGTGTTATTGTGAAAAAAGGGCCAGAGGCGACGGTGGGAATCGAACCCACGACCTTTTTTATTTTAACTTAGTGCTTTAACTTAGTTTAATTAGTGCTTTTTTATCTTAACCAATACCTTTGATAAAGATTAATTAATCAATATAAATTTTTACGTATTTCCCAATTTTTAGTCAAATGTTTAAGTACTATTTTCTTGGCTTATTGAATATTTACACATTTCCGCGTTACAGGAAAATTCTTCAGCTTACTACTTAATTTCTTAAAGGTCAGTTACGTAAAATTAAGTTTTAATTAACTTAATTTATTTTCATTTTTGGTTAAAAGTGGTTTGAACAACTATCCATTAAGATGTTGAACCTTCTATTAAAAAGAATGAAATTAATGCAAAGTAAACAAATAAGGTGTTTTGGTAGCTTCTAAAAGCAATAGCTTCTAAATTTTTTTTTAAATTTCCATATTATTTAGAGGTTCTTGTACTCATTGATTTATCGGGCAGGGATGCGTGATGGAAAATTCCAGGGCTGACAGTAGGGATCGAACCCACGAACGCGGGGTCTATGACAGTATTTCAGGCTAAACTCTCGGTTACAGCCGTCCCGGTCATACATAAAATTTTGGAAATATCAACCGTCCTATCCACGGCATCTAACACCATCACACTTTTTTTTTAACGATGGTTTTCGCAACAGTTATATCAACGATGGTTATATCAATCCGTGAGTGCCGGTGTTTTTTGCCCATTTGCAAGTATATGGAAAATTCCAGGGCTGACAGTAGGGATCGAACCCACGAACACCGGTCATACATAAAATGTTCGAAATATCAACCGTCCTACCCACGGCATCGAACACCATCACACTTTTTTTTAACGATGGTTTTCGCAACAGTTATATCAACGATGGTTATATCAACCCGTGAGTGCCGGTGTTTTTTGCCCATTTGCAAGTATGTCGGGCTCGAATGCAGGGCCGCTGGATTCGAACCCGGGACCTTTACCGTGTCAACGCCTAAACCGTTGCGGCCACCGACGACCCTTCTTTTCCTTACACTTACTATTGTCAATAATTCTGCAATCCTTCCCTGATTCTAACCCCGTCCTGATGAACAGCATGTTCAAAATCACCTGCACATCTTCGAATTCAGGCTCCGGCTCCGTGCAGAATCAAGGTCACCGAAGTCAAATCCATATTCATACTATTTGCTAAAAGGATTGGGGCATCGTCGCATATGTGATGTATTTTTATCGAGATTGATAGGAATATCTGCAGTGTATAATGTATAGAGTATATGACCAAGTGTGCTGCCTTGCGGAACACCCGATATGGCATAGCGGATGGGTGAGAAGGATGTTCAGGTTCTTTTTTTTTTTTTTTATCCCTCCACCTCCCCACGTACCTTAGGGGGACCTCGGCCTCTATCTATTTTTGCTTCTAATTTTGGGTCGTGGGGTACGTAACGCCTTCCTTCGGTCTCGCCCTGTGAAGGGAGGAGGCCCAAGGAAGGTAAGGGTAAGAGTAAATTCTTGTGTTTCTTGCTGATTATTTGTTCCTATTCTAAAAGGTCCCCCTTTGCCGATTACTCCTTGGATGTTCAAGTTCGTACTTCAAAGTACCCATCTGTTAGATTGAATTTTAAGGTGAGGTGGATTTTAAGGTGGATTCACTCTCGATTGTCTAACGTCTAAGAAACCGGAGCAGCATTTCTTCCGCCCATGCAATGTCTACAGCACTCTTCAAATTACAAATAGTAGAGTGATATCGCCAGAACCTGAATTAATCGGATTGAATCGCATTGGAGCCTTCAAATATGGAGTATAGGTGTTTTTATGATTTTGCCAAGTTATGGCAGCAAATTGATATGGCGAGAGGGAAATGCCGAGGTTTTTGAGGTTCGGAATGAGTTCATTATTGAGAGATTATATTGGATTGGAAAAGTAGTTTTAAAGAGTTATGAATAGCCGGTAGGAAAAGTATGGTTTTTTTGGAATATTTTGAAAGATGTTTGTGATAGTAAGGTCATAACTTGGGGATTCTTTTACTGGCCGCTGATTTGTGATAAATTTCACTTCTGATGAAGTTTAGGATTGAGGATCCTTAGGATGGAAAAAAAGAGTCTTCCTGACGACGAAAAGGACCACCATGTAAGTAAACATGCGTTTTTTTAATAATAACTCTAATAGTAAATAATGAAATTTATTTATAAAGTAACTAACAAATAATAACACACATGCAACTAAGTGCTAAATTTTATAAAAAAATTACAATAACAAAATTAACAAACTAGATGTCCTTAGTTTGCCATAATACCACAGCTATAAATTATTGCAAGCCACATAAATAACTGGCTAATGAGTCAAACGTACTTTATTACTTATTTCCCTCCTACTATAAGTTATTAGTCACCATTAATATTCTCTCCGCTGTATTGTTAAAATTAATTTCCATGATGTCATTATTGAATCCTAATCGAAGTATTAGAATGAATCACAATGATTGTTGTTTATTACCGTTGGAAAATATCAGGAAGAAAACCTGCGAAATTTGCGTAATATTATGATGTAACTCGCATGTCATTAATATTAATTTTATGTCTAATGATACCTGAAAATCCTTCCTAGATAGAATAAAAACACTCACAAATTGGCTGAGGAAGAACTCAGAAGGGTCGAAAAGGCTTTTTTATTTATTATTTTTCTTACAAATAATGTTTAAATTTATATTGAGATATTTCAGGCTTTCAAAAACAAAATAATCATAGAAAAATTCAACTTTATTAATTAATTTTTTAACTTAAATATTAAAGGTCAAAACTATATAAAAAGCCGACAGGTAAATAATATGTGACCGGTAAATTTCACGTTTGTTCGAACCTAATAGCATAAGGCCAAATTCGTATAAATCTTTCGGAAACGGGTAGACGATAGACATAACTAGGGTCCAATGAGCCGAATTTATATAGGGTCTTGTCAAGAGATAAAAAATCGCTTCTAAATTATTCTTCCACCCGCGGAAATCGGCATGGGTGGTGGACCTACAAAAGAATGATTAAAAACTGTGATAAAAAGCCAAAAGCTTTCTCTGCTTTTAGGAAGGGCTCGCCGACGCGACACTAGGGCGTATTGTATTCCATTATTATAAATTATACATCTTATTGTGGGCGCCTAATTGTTCCGGCACCATCAGAGAAACTTTATTAGGCAACGGATGTTAACACGCCTGTCAATTCCAACAGGTTCAATTATGCCTCCTTGCATCTTCAAACTAACTGCAGACCGTTAGCGAGGTGAGATGGTTTCTGAGCACATAAAAAATAGCGATATCTCGACAAAAAGATCTTTTAGCCTTTTATACACACATTCATAACGAAAGCAGCATAAATAAAGCAATATGAAAAAAGCCAGCCCACACAATGAACAAACATTGGGGGGACGTTGTTTGTTGTTTCTAACCAGGTTTCAGTCAATAACATATAAATAGCAATAATTCAAATAGCCATACACAAAGTTATAGCAATGATTTCCTCGACTTCGACATCCTTCAGGACATTGCGTTCCCGAGTACTCATCGTCAACAAGACAAGAGGATCACCTAGCCTATTCGGCCTTATCGGGCGTTTTGATTCTCAAGATGACAGCTGACGCACTTCTGCATACGACGGAATGGTGTTACCGCCGCAGCATTGGTGTAGAGGTTTCCCAGTCCCTAAGGGCCAGTACAACCACCCTCTCCGCTTGTCCACTCCGAATGGTCGGGCCCGCATTGTGCATCTGGTCGTATGCCGCACGCGAGGGGCTAACAGGCCGAAATACATCGGCCCGTCCCCCCCCCCGCGTACTCACTAGATAGAGAAGGCCACTCTTTCTCTCTGAGTATAGAGGCTCCCCCAGCGTAGAAACTTCCGGGAACGCCCCGGCAGCGGTTTAGCTTAAAGTGGAATTGCTAACCACCGCCTAGATGAGCACCGCCTACGGTAAAGTCTCCTATCGAGCTCAGCCTACACCTGCTACGCGCATTCGAGGGACGCCATAGGCTCAGCCTAGGTGGTCCGATCCTTCGCTTCCCCAAGGGTACCACGCCGGTCATACGCACCACAATGCAAAGCATACTCGAGTTTAAGACACCGACTCACCACCCGCTTCCATTCGCTTACTTACGCATTCGAGGCATGATCATCCTCATCATCATTCATCATCATCCTCAACGCTTACATGCTGTCGTTCGGTCGCAACGTCTCCCGTGAGGCTGGGGGGTTTTACGTTGGCCATACGCAAGCTTCACGAAGGTCACAAATAGAAAACAGCCTCTATCTAAGTTCCCGCCAGGGGCGTCACCACGCACCACCACGAAACCATTGCCAGTGTGACTAGGGCTAATTTTGAAACTTTTCAGTCACCCCGTGGTACAGATGGCCATACACCCTCCCCCATCTATGCAGACAGGATCTAGTGCACTGGCCCTCGCGTGACTCTGCTAAGGCACCCGCCGCCCATGCCGACCCTAGGCCGACACAAGTACAGCTTGTGCTTTAGAGAGGTTGCTACGCCCTCTGTGCTGCACCTTTATTTTGTGCCCGGATACCCCCTTGCAACCAAGGGTTGGGAGGGGTCATAGGATAGAATGAAGGAACTCGGATTGAGAAAAAGGGCCGTGGATGAGAACACGAGGTGAGCCGTTTGGGGTCTCGAGTCTCAAACCACACTATATCACGTAGTTCCACACATAGTGGGCCACGACTCCCAGGGTGGGTGATCCATCAGGGCACAGGAAAAATAAGCAAAGGCCTGCTGGTCCAATCTTTGACCATGGATGGGTTGGACCATCTGAACACAGTAGGTGGAGCTAACCAGGGAGGTATAGGCCCATCTTGATGGCCAATGCTTTGGCCTGACAAGGCCCATACTGAAGGGGGGGGGCTGTCAGGGGTAAGGAACAAGGTCTTGAGGCCGTCGTAGATTAAGGTGACGTGGCGGATTTTTAGGATAGGAATGTGTAGCTCGAGCAATAGGGTTAGAATCGAACGAGAGGTTAGTGTGAACCTTTTGGAATTGGGAGCGGTTGAGTTCATTGGGAAAAGTGATGCTGAGGTCGTTGTGGATTGAGAAGTTAGTGACACAGTAAGTTGCTTTGATGACTGAGGACTTTTGTTTGGAAGGATTAGATGGGCTGGATGTTAGATGGCTTGGCAGAAACACCTCCACTCCTATGTGCAAAGTGGTCGCAGTAAAGTCTTGTGTAAGTTGTTTAGTTTTGACGGTCATCCCGGATTTCTGTCCTAGAAGTCTTGCCGTTATCAGTTCTGTTAAGAATTATCGATTCCACGTCAGTTTGATGACTAGGTAGAATCCGTATTTGACGTGTTGACGTGAATGCAAGCCGGCATCTTTTTGCTGATGATATACGACGGATATTGATTAATGTGAACGTACACTGACTACATTTTTCTTCATTCAGTCTTGTCCTCCACTATTTGTATCAGTCTTCAATAAGCTCAAGGTGTGGATATTGGAGGTAGCTTGGATAGGATTCGACTTAGTGGACAAAGTTAAGATGGATGGTGAAAGTGTGCATGTAGGTCAGCATTAGATAGAAAGGAATGCTCCCTTGTGGGACGCACTTATCGATCTGATTTCCGATAGCTTACTGCAGCTCATCACTCTTAAGCAGCGGTCGGTTTCCATATTTTGATTTCAGGATAAGGTACTAAGAAATGGGCAGTAAGAGGTTAAATTTATAAAACATGCCCGGGTTACCCCATTAAAGCCTGTGCTATATCAACGGACGTACTCAAGCAATAGACTCTATCCTCTAGAGCAGAGGAGATGGTGTCGACAAGTCTGAAACCAAACTGGGTCGTAGAAGCACACCAGCTTTTATCCAGCTTAACAGAATTATTAGAAATTGTATTTCTCATAAATAGGATTTAACGTTTTCGCATTTTTAGAAAAAATAACAGAAGGGAAGGTTAACTTGTCTACTCTTACTAAAAATATAATCCAAATGTGTAAGGACAATTGTATTCTTAAAATGCATTCTTTTACCTACTTTACTCTATGTAAAGTACTCTCTAATTTGTTTACATAATGTTCATAAAGAAAATTTCAATAATTATTCCCTAAAGGTAATCGCTGATTTTTTGAACAGCGGTGAGATTTAATAAATTTGAATTATTCGTGAATTAACAGAAGGGGGTTTGGTCTTTCTTTAATACGAATGATATCGATTCTATTAACCATTTTTTATAAGAACATAAGCAGAGAAGAAGACAGAGGATAATAAAGAACGTTGGCTTGGGAAAGTCCGACAGATGACATAAGAAGCTTAGACTTTGAAGGGAGACCACGGAGGATGTGGGAGGATGGTATGAATTTTGGTACGAATTGTATGGAGGGATCAAATAGCACTAGCGAAGGATAGAGAAGGACGAAATAAGATGTTTAGAAAAGAAACATCAAACCGATAGACCGTTGAAGAAGTATATTATATGATGACCTATGGCGCAGGCCAAAAAACAGTGTCACTAAATGATAAAAACAAATTTCAAGGCTTATCTTGGCGAATTTTTGGTTTTCGTAAGTTCAGCATTTTCAACGTATAAAATTAAATAAATAAAGGATAACCACTAAAAAGTAGCTTAAAAAATTTTACATTTTATATGTACTTTCTCTAATTGAAGGAGGACAAAGTTTTGAAGCATGAAGAAACAAAAATAGTTTAATTTCCGTATCTAAATAGTTTGTATAATAACGAAAGATAAAGAATGAGAGTTATGTAGAAAGAGAGGGAGAAAACCAAACAGTCAGAGACCGGTTAAGTACCATGCGTTTAACTTAAGAGGTTTTAGGGACAATAGAAACATTCAGGGATTTTGTGTAAGATCGTAGGCACGGCTTTCACGCGTGAATTGCCTTAAAATTGTTGTTTTACAGGCGAATCGACATTCTGTTTAAGAGAAATTGTAAAAGCGCCCTCGGGTTCAGGCTAAACGACAATCGCACTCGGACGGTGGTACACCCACACTCAGCTTCCTCAAAAAAAGTGAAAGTCCGAAAAGGAATAGCAAATGATATCGTTATCGCCTCCCTGGTTCTTTTTAAGGAGGGAAACTTAATTGGATTGTTAACAAAAGCCCGACACCCAACTCGCACAAAATTCCGGCGGATAGCTAAAATGTACAATAACATCATAGACCAGCTGTTCGAATACATGTTCCAACTAAATATGGACGGCTACGCGGTTTCCCAGATTGTTTAGGTACTAATTAGTTACGGTTTCATAATCTACATTTAAGGGTATTTAATGAAGGAAACTCTGAACATGTTTAAAAAAATAGTCGCCTTATACATTTATCAATCAATAAAACTTTTCATTATGTTTACAACTAGCAAATTTGAAATAGAGTGATTAAATGATTTTCTTATCTGGATCATTATACATTTTGGCATGTGAACATCTTGTTATTAAATTATAATGCATTATATATTATGAAACGCGTTTTAGATAAACTTAATAAAGCGACAATCGACAGCCTCATAAAATGTTAACCAGTTTAACACGAGTAAGGCTACGGTTACTATGGATGCAAAATGCGAATTCTGACGAAATTTTATACTGACGAGTTCGTCTGAACAAATACTTATTTTCCAATGAGACTGTTTACTTTGGTTGCGAAGTGCATGTCAGAACATTGTCGATGTCGTCAGAACCATTCGAGGGTTCAAACCAGTTTTCTTTTTTCGTTAAATTTTGACAGTTTTGGTATTTCATCATGGATATAGATGACTGATTAATCTTGTTTTTGAGAATCGGTGTTTGTGGGACATGAACGACCAAAAATATCACAACAGAGATACTTCTCGGGCAAAGTGGGGGAAGTCAACCCTAGGAATAAGTTACAATTAATTAAGGTGTTTAGTGAGATGAAAAAAAGTCTATGGCACGAGCGGGATTCGAACCCACGATCTTCGGCTAGATACGCCGCTGCTCTACCACTTGAGCTATCGTGACCTCGATCCACTCGGACATCAACTTCCTAACTAGGAATAAGCCATATTGGTTGGTGGTCATAATTAACCATATTAATTGCTCTAGTGAATAATTCTTTTTATCTAAGGTTTTTGGTTGAGAAGAAAAATTAGCGTCCCGAGCGCGATTCGAACACATGACCTTCGGCTCAATACGCCGCTACTCTACCACTTGAGGCTATCGTGATTTCGATCCCTCGGACACAAACACATCTCCACCTACAACGTTCGAATTTTCCCTCTTTTTGTCATTTTTCAAATTTCATTTTAATTAATCGGTTAAATTATAACCGCTAAACATACATGGATTATTACGAATTTTTTAAGGGACTAGCAATAAATTTGAAATTCTCCTTTCTCGTTTCTTGTGGAAAATAAGTGGTTAAAAAAAAATCTATCAACAATAGCTTAATCAACGGACTTTTAAGAAAATAAAACTCATTAAGTTCGTCCATTTTGCTGGAGGCAGAAATGTACTATCAGAAAACGCGCACAATGTAACCAACCTGTTCTGACGACGCTTTTGGGCGTATTCGTCAGAACAAAATTTCCTCAGAATTGCCATCCATAGTAACCATAGCCAAAGGCATTTCATAGATTTTGGCACCAAAGACCGTGTTTTACTTCTTCCTCAACTGTAAGTCTTTTCTCATATCTCAGCAGGATGAATGCATGACTACCTTCTTTACACTCCCACAAGGCATTATCCAAGATCCCTTTCTATTCACATTATACCGTGGGTTCCTGTACTACGTACAAAGTAATACTCAATTTTGTATTCAAAGGGAGATTGGCATCAAAAAATAGTGTCCTTATGATACCTAGTGATCACGGTGCCGTCAGCATTAATGGCCTTATGAATTTTCTGGGAAGGTTGGAAATGTTAGTTTCTAATGAGAGAATTGGGTTTGGGGGTAATTTTGCGTGGAATCGGATCTATCGAGTTAAATTTGATAAAAATGATATTTTTAAAACATTATATATGGCGAGGTCAGAGACGTACTGTTCAATGATGAAGCGGAGGATTAGAAAATTTGTATTCGATTTGGGTTAAAACGCCAGGCCGTATCGAACTGTTCATGTGAGTGCCATGTCAAGTTTACTTTTGTCATCTATTGCGATCCGAGGTCACACCCGGGGTCGACACATTTAAGTTAACACACTTAACGCCGTTCCTGGCTAACTTGCGATATAAGACAGGCTGTAATCGAGATTGGGAGCTAGGGTCAGTCAGAAACAAAGCTTAGATGGAATCAGTGACAGTCGGAACCTGAGTGAGAGAGTTAGATCAGAATCAAAAACAGTATGATCAGTCACCTTGGTCTAGAGTCTGAATTCGGAGGTTAAGTCTTCCCGAAGGATTCATCATCAGTCATTCTGCCTTCAGACCAAGCACGAAACGTTAAACTGCCATCATCCCTTAAACGGGAGAATTTATCTAATTACGACCTTCTTCTCATAAATCTCTCTCTCTTTCTCTCTCTCTCTCTTTCTCTCTCTCTCTCTCTCTCTCTCTCTCTCTCTCTCTCTCTCTCTCTCTCCCTCTCTCTAATAGACTCTATCCTTCTCCTTAGAAGTATCAGGGCCTTGACTCTCACTGCTACAATTCAGGTTTTTTCGTATGTTAGTTTGAATGTCCATCGAGCTGTTGCTTCGCATTCGAAGATGATATGGGTGGCTGTTTCTTCCTCCTCACTACATAATCTGCAGATGGGATTATGGATGTATATTCCCATGTTGTATAGATATGTTGTCAGATGCCAGTGACCGGCTAGTAGTCCTTTCTTTTTCTCTGAGTTTAGCCCTCTCCAGTTGCAGCAGTGATTTTGCCAGTCTTGGTGAGGGTTGTTTCATCATAAGTTTACTGTCTAGCACCGCTAGAGTTTATCCACTTCTCCTTTTATTTTGTTTTAATCCATTCTGCGGTGGTGGATTCTATATTTGTTTATGTTATCCAACGTATAGTCTTGCAGATTCATGGCTGGCCAGTCTGTCTGCTTTCTCGATACCCAAAATTCCCCTGTGCCCTGGCACCCAAGGGATAATCAGGTTGCTGTGTTTCCCCAGGATTTGGAGGTTTTGGGTGAATTCACTACTAATTTTGAGGTATTTCTTTTCAAGCTATTGCTTTAATTGTTGCTTTGCTATCACATCTTATGAGGATTTTTTTGCCAGTTTAACGTCCTTTAAGATTTTCCAGGCACAAGCATTGAAGGCATGTATTTCCTCTTGAAAGACCGAAGTGTACTTCCCTAATGAGTTTAATTGCTCGTTTTGGGTTTGTACAGTAAATACCCGATCCGGTTCCTTCATTTCTTTGGGACCATCTGCATACCATATCATTGTACTGATGCTCTCCTGTGTTCTTCCTCTCCTTTATAGTCCGTTGAAACTTTATAGGATGTTGTGAAGAATGTTTCCGAGAGGACAGTAGAAGAGAGATCTATGGAAAAGATTTTTTTTTACAAAAAAAGAGGCGCTCGTTAAATTATTAACGATCATCAACATACTCAATAAATCCTGCTATAATAATTTTGCCAAAGCCAAAAAAAGAGATCTATTCGATTAATTCAGCTTTCCTGACCCTTCTTTGGAAAGGGTACACGTCTTTTGAAACAACTGTAGCCAAGAGATCTTCTACAATTTTCCGAAAGAGAGAAAGAGTGAGATCATAGTGACATATCTCACATTGTCATTTATAACATCCATTCTTTACTACCAATAAGTTAAGTAACAAATACTTGTGATAAAATATGGTAGATAATTGACTTCTTGTATGTGCCAGGTGTCACTGTTGTAATTTCTAAGAAAGTGTTAGAGAATTCAAAAAATTCGGTTGAAAAAATCTTCGGGAGACCAAGTGAGAAATGGAGGTAGAGTAACCTCACTGAGTCATGGTTCCATTAGAGTACGGGACCGATAATTTTTCTCTCTCATCCAGTCACTTCAAACTCCTTTGAGGCGTCGTCGAGCTGGGCCTGCAATCCGACTTCTTCACGGCTACGTCTAACCCTGATAATCCTGAAGGACGGGGGGGGGGAAACTAAGCATTTTAAAAGGATTAAGACGTTTCACTCGTTTTAAAGAAGCCGTCGGGAATGTCGGATGGCGGGCTTATTTAATGCTGTAATTAAGTTCACATAACGGAAAATATTTCAGAATTTCTTGCCCGTGCGATATACAACCCAGTGGCTTTTTAGAAAACAAATTAGCAAAAAAAATTCCCATTTTAAAAACAGGGAAATAAACTTGGACTTTATATCGGCATTCCTAGGACTAGACGGAATTATTAACTGACCAGAAGAATTCTTAAAAGCAGAAATCTAAACATTTTTAATATGGCAAAGGGCAATAATGTCAAATTAATAATACAATTTCCTTCAAAACTCAAACATTCTACTTTCAACAATGGTACATTTTTATAGCTATACATTTTTATAGCGGTAAATAAAATAAAATAATTTAGGATGTGTTAAAATAAAAAATAAAGAAACATTTAAATTTAACAAGAAAATGCAAAAAGAAATTCATCAGCTCTATCACATTGATGGTGGTTAATAAATCAATCTATTTTGTAAAAGAACAATATACATGGTCCGTACATGGTAACGAATTTGTGAAAAATGATATAATATACCTCTTAAATATATGCCAACTATCTAATTATTGTAAATTCAATAATCAATTTTACGAAATGAAAGGGTTACCAATGGGGTCTCCATTNGTTGAGAATCGGACCATGGACAATATGAACTTTTTTGTTCATTTTAGGGTGAAGAATCTACTGGAGAAGTTTGTAGCACGAGTAGCAATTCACCCTGTATACATGCAGTGTTTTTCTTTATACATAGCAATGTTGGTATCATATACTATTATTATTATGCTTTTACCCTTAAACTTTCTAATACAATTCATAATATCAATTAAGGTTTTTAGTTGAGATAAAAAAGTCAGTGTCATGAGCGGGATTCGAACCCACGATCTTTGGCTAGATACGCAGCTGCTCTACCATTGGAGCTATCGTGACTTCGATCCACTCGGACACTAACTTCCCGTCTCAACCCACCTTTCCACTTTACTAATCAGTAAACACGGTTTCTTCCTTTCCTTCATTAATTTCGTCATCTTTGAAAAAAAGTAATTAAAAAGGAATTAGACCACTAAAAATGATATTAAATGGAGTACGTTTTCTCAAATTTGCTGGTCTCTAGGTTTGAAAATATTAGTTAAGAATCACCATAGGAAATTTTAATAAGTAAATTTTAAGTAGTCAAAGTTTTGGCTACTAAAATGCATATTTCACCATCGGATACAAGTTTTGTATTGATCAGATCTTATCGGAAATTTAACGAAGTTTTCAATGTATCAACGAATTTGTCCAATACCTTTTAGTTTAGGAGTTATCATTGTTTATTTGAAGCAAGGTCGTGAAATCTTAAAAAATTAGAAAAATTGAAATAACTCCGAAACTGTTGAGATTCGGACCATAGTTAATTGGGACTTTTTGTTTCCTTTTTGAATGTAGAAACTACTGGCAAAGTTTGTGACACGAGTAGCCGACCACCCTGTATAATTAGATATTATTAAGGTTAGGTTAAAAAAGATTATCATTTAAATAAGTCCCGAAAATATAAAAATAAAAGGCCCATTTTTTTAAACTCTTGCTCTCGTTTTGCAGAGCTCTTTTCGATTAAGCCGTCCGTTCCAATGGAAGTCGACGGAGCAACACCGTCCCAACTTCACAGCCTTCGGATTAGAAAACGAAAAGCAAATCATCGGATTTAATACCGCTGAGAATTTATTTCAGGAAAGAAAGGTTAAAAGACGTCTTAACTCAGCCGGACGGATCTTAAAACAGAGCCCGACGGTAACGGATGCGTCATTCGCGTTTTGGAGGTCAGGAGATGCAGTGACCTTATCTCCCCAATGCACTATTCCTGTCCCACCGGCCCCACTACCGGCTCCCTGACTTGCGACCCGATTTTAAACTCATGGCCCAACCTGTCAAAACCTTTATGAAATATCACACTAGTCAGATTTTAGCGAAAATATTACAATAAAACGACGAGTTTCTTTAAAATACCAAAATTTGCATTCGTGTTTGACCGAGAGGATTTAATCGTAAGCTTTTATAAATAATTGATTGTTCTTCTTCAATAAGCTGTATTTGTTCACATATTCAAAGCAAATATGTTAAATTGCAAAAGTTAACTTACTTTTTGACAAGTTAGTTGCAAAGAAACCAACAATCAAATACAAACAGAAGCAATAAAGTCTAGTGAAATTAAATATTAGTAATTTTTAACAAAAAGCTTCACTTAGTTAATTAATATACCTAAAACAAACGTTGCAATGAGAAAATAAATTGAAACAATATTTTAAACTAGCGAAACTATCCTTTAGGTATTTACAAAAACTTTTTTTTCGTTTTATTTGAAATTTACAACTGTAGATTTAACTAAAACAAGCAAATATAATGTTGAAAAAGGATAATTGACTTGTATTGTCATGAGCGGAGAAGTCAAGAAGTGAAACTCCGACTTAGATAAAGCCTGACCTCTAAAAGTAAACACTTGTTATTCGCTATCACTCGAGTTAAAATCATCAAAATCAATCAATCATCGGCGTTTCAGTCGGTCGTGTTGAGTATGGGGAAGTGTGGTCGTGAAAGGTTCTGTTACTAAGGGATCGGGATGTCCTGTGATCAAGAGTGGAATTTGTCGTATCTTGATTTGATGGCGCAGGAAACTTAAGGGAGGTTGAGGTCATGAGGAGTTCGATTGGACACATAGAAAGGAACATTTGTAATACAGCGGAGAGTTTTGGACGGGAAGGATTGGATTCGATGAAGACTTGGATGCTTTGGCTGAGCCCAATATACTAGTAAGTCCATGTCGGTTTGAGTAATGTGTTAATATATTAGTCTTTTACTGTTTAGGGGTAGTTCAGATCGTCGGTCTAAAAGTCGTGAAAGAATTTTTTTGAGTACTTGTCGTTTAAGTATGCGGATTCACGTGATTATTGATAGTTCTATGTAGCGAACACAGTTTCTCGTGGGTAGAGGGACACAGTTGAGGTAAACAAGAGGAAGGATTTTCTCGACGTAATGGGAAATTAATGTACTGGAATTTATTTTCATTCATTTTTATTCTCCACTTTTTAAGCCAAGGCTCGAGGAACAGTACCTTTGTGGGTAGGCAGGATTGCAGTGTCATCTGCAAATGTGACCAAGGAAGATTTGGGTGATTAGATCGTTAGTTGTCATATGTCAGAAGTTTATATTATGTAAAAGATTAGACTAAGCACACTACCTTGGAGGACTCCTGCACGACGTTAGGACAAGGTAGTAGATAGTAAGGAGGATGCCTTTGAGTTTACACATCATCCCAGCATGCCAGGCCAGATAGAATACTTGCGCAAAGTCGAGAAAGACAGCCGTTTTAATATACTTTTTCGCAACGGAGGATGCGATAACAGTGGCATTGTTGAACTGTTGTTGACAAGAACTGCTATAAAAAAAACCAAATTCGTAATTAATTGTCTTTGATATTGATTATTGATCAGCAAACGTATAATTTTTATTTTAAAATATGATCAGGGTTGAGGACAGTAAGAAAGAAAAAGTTCGAATAATATTTCTCCTTTGTCAGTAATATAGTGTGTTTTATTTGCAAAAATATACATTTACGTATAAAGAAAAAACAATGGAGATTTCTCAGGTTATAGAAACACAGTTAACATAGAGAATTATGTATCTAATGTTGGCTAAGGGTATGCGACTCATATTTTCCACTTTCTGATTGATGGCAGTTCTGGGTTCCAATCCCTGACATTAGCCATGAAATTTTATTTATGATTAATTGGGGAAAAAAACTTGTAAATGAGAAATAAATATAAAATTGCAACTTAATTTGGGTTGATTTTTAAAAATTTATTTTGAATAACAACAATCATTTAAATGATAAAACTTCCGACTCTTCGATGGCTTCTTAAACTCAGATGCGAGCAAGTGTTCCTCAATTCTGTGCCATGGAAGGAAGACGACGGAAATTTCTTGTGCACGCTCTGTAACCTAAGAGTTAGGGAAGATATCTTTCATTTTGTTGCCCAGTGTCCCATACTGTCTGAACTCCGTATCCTGTATCTAGGCTATAAATCGCTTTCCAGGTCTCAGCTGCTTGATCTGTTAAATATCGTGGATATGGAGAGGTCGAAATGTCTAGCACACTATGCACGTCATGCCTGGCAATATAGGTACGATTATAATACCGAGTCATAATTGTTTAACTTGTATCTAAAATCAGCTAGTTTTTATAATTTAGTTTTTACTTATAGTTTTCTAATATTACCATTATTATATAGTTTATTTTATTTTTTATTTTTCGCTCGCCTGAAAAAAAAAACAAAAAGAAAACAGCCAACTTCCGGCAGACGGATAAGCATCCATGCTGTAAAACGCTTTTAATATTGTATATTATGTAACACTTCTCTTTAATGTAAATAAAGCATGTTATCTATCTATCTATCTATCATTTAAATGATAAATTGAAATTGATTTTCTAGCTCGGAAGGAAAACTTCAACATCTCAAGTACAAATCAATGATTTTTTGAGTTTCTGGTATAATTTTTTTAGAATGGAAAAGGCTTTCAAAATACGTGACAAAATAAGGAAAAAAAAGATAATCATCAGGTCGGCTTAACTAAACCTATGAGGTAGCGGCAGCGTCAGTCAAAGGTTGTCCTCAAGGATCTGATTCGTGGAAGAGGGGTCATCCTAACCCGATTAAGTAATCGGCGTAATCTAAATAAGTTGACACAAGGACACTTTCTGGCCAAAGCTCGTTATGTGTCCAACATATAAAGAACGTTGCTGGATATGGTCCACCTAGTTGAAGGGAAGCAACACCTTGGCTCCATATATTGAGCGTGTAGGAATGCCACCCGATGTGAGAATAATTCACGAGCACAGCAGGATTATAGTCCGTTGTTCCGATTTTAGGAGAAATAGGGTTGTTCTAGTTATATATAATATTGATATTTTATGTCCCAAGCATGTATTGACAATGAATGTATTTATTGGTGTGAATGTACGTGACCCTCGACTAGGACAGTTACATAATACGTGTAAGGGGTGATAGATAAATATCGAGTACTTACCTTAGGTGAATGGCAAGTAAATAGGATGAAAGGTATTTAAGAGTGAATGAGAGTGTTAATAGGTTTGAATTTAGTAATTGATTGCATTCGGGGTTGAAATTATCTAACTGTTAGCAGCCCCTCTTGGAGCCCAAATTCGGTGACTGAACGGATAGACCGAGGTCTGATCCAGAACTGCCAATACGCCTGAATGATTCTCGATGACTGTCGGTAATTTATTTTAAATTACTCCAAAGCTGGAATTGCCAGCGATCTGCGAGTGACCCACGTACCAAGTATTTCAACACTGTACCTGAGCTATGTACGTGTGATTTAAGCTTATATTATCGATATCAGTAATCACAATTGAATTGATACACAAAATCTAGAAAATTAAGAAAACTTTATTAAATTATGAGATTTCTCCGTGTTGTCTGAACCAGAAATTCGGTCATCGACCATTTTTGTCTGCCGATTCTCTGCCTCCTCCCTCATACACTTCTCCTTTTGCCTTTTCTGTAATCATTCTATGCTGGAGGATTCTGGGTTTGTTTTGTTTATCCCAAAAGGAGGTTCAGGTTCTATAGTTGGTCTTGCAGATCCTCCTCTGGTCAGTGTATCTGTTTTATTCTTACACAAAATTCATTGTGTCCTGGTACCCAATATATCATCAGGTTTTTGTTTTTCGCCAGGTTTTGGAGATTTGGGAAGAATTCATGGGCTCATTTTGACTACATTTAGGTAACTAGACAAACTGTAAATTCATCCATTTTGATTGTTTCAGAGGCCCAAATGAACTTTTCTTCGCTTCTTCTTGTACAAATATTTCCAATGGAGATAGGTTTAGAAGAGTTTCTAGTGCAATTAACGAGGTTGTTTTCCTTGTGTTTGTACGCCAGTCTTTGTATGCCGCCTAACGTTTCGAAGCTTGTTTGCGCTGAGCTATGGTCCACCATCTTAGTGACAGGTAGGAAAATTAGGACCTTATTACTGCCACATAAAGCCAGTGGGCCATTTTCGGTTGTAGTACACAAGATTTACTTATACTAGTTTTTCTTGTGGTCGTCGTCGTCGATTTTAGCATTTTTATGACATGCTGCAGATCAGGTTTCATTTTTTATCAAAGATTTTCCCAGGTATGTAACCTCGGTTTTTTAAGTGTAGCAGTTCATTGTTACACATAGGACTTGTATTTCTATTTTTTTTTCTTGGTAAATGAAATTATTGAATTTGCTGAGGGTTTTGATTTAAGTCCCCGTTGTTCTACCATGCGTAGTGCTCTTTGGGTGAACTCTTTTAATATTGAGGTGAATTTTCCCCTGACTAGTATAACAATGTCATCTGCATAGGCTTGGTTTCATTTAGTTGGAATATGAGGTTGTCCACTACCACTTGCCACACCAGAGGCGAACGTATTCCTCCTTCTGGACATCCTGTCAACCGATTCGGACATGAACTGGAACTATGGGGTATCGCTAAACCCACCTCAAACAATTTCAGTCCTTCCAATCATAAGTTCTCAAAATCATAGGTAATTTTCTTTATAAGTCATTATGAAGTCTGCCGCGAATTCAAACTATCTTTGCAATGAGTTCCCAACGAATTTTCAACGTTCTATGATAAACTCTCCACTCACCCCAATCCCTTAGTCCAATCCAGGTTCAACATAATCTATCCTTATAAATCCGTCAGACGATTAAGGACAGTAAGGCGAGCCTCGGGACCTCCTCTCCATGGATATGAGTAGTTTGGAGAACAAAGTTAACTCTACAGTGGCTCTGACAATTTATATTTGTTCTCCATTTGCTTTATCCTTCATCCTTCCCTTGGTCTCTGTTAACAATAGATTTTACAACTTGCCAACATGTCGCTTAGGGATTTTGAAATCCTTATAGCTCTTAAAAGTTCATCCTGGTGAAAAATGAGGGACATTTTCCGGTATTTCAAGACCTGAGGTATTAACGAGCCATTTCGCATATCCACGCCCGATGGAACAAATCAACGTACACAATAAACAGCGCAATCGGCAGATTTCCTAGTATTGTAGAACGGAATTCAGAACAGTCTGTAGTTTTGGAATGCCACCAAGTGGGATTTGTTGCATTATTTATTACACTTTTATAAAATATGGTCGATTTTGTTGCACACTGTTCCTATATCTGGTGTAAGGGGGTACAATATTGTCAGCAGAATAATTCAACCGCAAAAATCTTAGAACTGATTGTTTATTTTTAAACCTGTTGGTTTTTATTGTCAGTAAACAAAACTATTCGTCTATGAAATATAAAATATTTTGTATATTCGGATAGTAACAGGTAGTTTGTTTGATTTGATGATGCATTATCATTTGTAGTGTTTGATAATTTGTTTCTGTATTTAAACATAATACTTGATTTTTTTTTAAATTTAGATCATATCTACTTTTATGGCCAATATATCATTTTTTTAAGATAGAAGTGGTGTAATGCGGCCATTTAAGAGTACAAATTTATCTAAATTGGACGTCCAATCTGTAGCAATGAATCTAAACACGGCCGTGTATTTGTTTAAGGCGTAACTGTCCCAACGGTGGAAACTGCAAATTTCGTATGGCGCAACGTAATTAGCCGAGTTTCTTATCCGATTGATTATCCACGGTTGATTCCGAATATCCTCCGGGCTATAAGTCACATTTAAGACACGCGCCTTGGGGGTAATTATCCGTGTTACACCAGCAGCAACGGCCACGGTGGCTCTGCAGGTTGAGAAATAAGCAATTTCTCCTTTAATAGCTGAACCGGGCCCGGGTTTAATATTATAATTTTGACGGTTAATTCGTGCGACGCCGACTAACCCTTTTTTTATCCTCTCCACCTGTGTAATAGACAACCGAACAGTTTTTATTGGCTAATTTTAAAATCGTCCCCAGACACATCTGGTAAAATTAGCCATATTCCAACGTATTTATAACAAATAAATGGAACGTCTATTAAATAGGCTAAGAAGAATTGGACCCTTTAAAATGTTCCAATGTGTCCAGACTGATATATAGGTCTGATTCAGTTCTTTTGATGCGAGGGGATTTTAAACTTGTTGAAGTTAATTTTGGCATCGTGATTTTCAAAAATATCAAGAAAGGTACAACGATTATTGAGTAGAGAAGAAATCTTGTTATGCTAATCTTAAACGCATTTTTCCAACTCGTTCTCAACAAAGCAGAAACATTAAAAAAATCGTTTGTAATTTTATCGTTAAAAATTGACTACAACATACTTATTTTAACGTAAACCAAATTAAACGACATCAGAAATTCATGAGTTTTAATCAAAATTATTTAATTCTCATAGTTTGAAAGAAAATTCACAAAAACACCGGAAAATCATTTAGTGATAGATGAAAATTTAACTAATTTTTTACCCAGTTTTGCTCTTAACAATGCGGATTACCTTTGGCCTCTCGGTGGTCCTCCTGGACATCGAATAAATAAGCGACCGGATGTCTTCTTGGAAAACAGAATCCCCTTCTTCAAGTAGAGCGGTTTGAAATTCTTCAACGCTTGTTGGAGGCGGCGAATGATGTCTAACCCTTCACTTTATCATGTCCAGATATGTTTTATGGGTTATATGTCAGGAGATCATGCTGGTCAATTCCTTGTCGTAATCCCTTTCAATTTTCAATTTTTGACAATAGGTGGTACAGTGTGGACAAGGCTCGGGGTCCTGAAAAGGTGCTCCTCGTGTTCTCGTTCTCGTCCATTTCTCACTCCAGGTGACTTCTTTCTTTTCCTTGCGACCTCTCCCAACCGTTGGTTACAAGGGGGGTGTCCAGGCGCAACATAATGGTGTAGCCTTGAGTGCGTGGCAACCCCTCTAAAACGCAAGTACTCGTGTCGGCCTCTGGACCGGCAGGGGGCGGCTGGTACATTACCAGAGGCCCACGTGGGTTAGAGTACCAAATCCTGTCTGCACAGACGGGGGGAGGGTGCATAACCATCTGTACGGGGTAGCAGAAATGTTCCTAAGTTCAGCCCCTGCTACACTAGGAATGAACTGGTAGTGGTTCGTGGGAACACTCCTGGCGTGAACTTAGAGAAGAGACTGTCTTTGACCTTCGCACGAAACTTGCGTATGACCATCGTTATACACGGGATACGGCGGATCGGATGGCAGCGTATAGGCGTTGAGGACGCTATGATTGTGCTGAAAAGTCCCTCGAATGCATGAGTAGTGGCGGATGGGAACGGGTAGTGAATCGGTTGCTCCTACTGGAGTATGCTTTGCACGTGGGTGTAGGCTAAGCTCGATTGGAGGCCTTTCCCGTAGGAGGTACTCCTCTAGGAGTGGTTAGCAATTCCACTTTAAACAAAACCGCGGCCAGAGCGGATCCGGTAGTTTCTAGGCTAGAGAAGCCCCAATACTCTGGGAGGTAGAGTGGCCTTCTCTACCTAGGGAGTGCGCGATGTATTTTCGGCTTAAGTAGCCCTATGCGCGCGGCATACGATCTGATGCTTAATACAGACCCGCCCACTCGGAATGGGCAAGCAGGGAGCGAGGTAGTCTTGCGCCTTCGGGCTGAGCTACAGCTTTAACGAGCTACACCAATGCCGCGGCAGTAACACCATTCTGTCGTATGTGGAGGTGTGTCAGCTCTCATCCTGAGAATCAAAACATCCGATAATGCCGAAAAGGCTAGGTGCGGACGTTAAATTCCTCATTTTCCTTTTAAGAACGACCGAGTATATGGGAAAGCAGGCCCAGTCAGGAGTCCAACCATAATCCTGATTCGGTTACGGTCGCCTGCCAGAAATTCTTTTTTAATTTTTTCGGAATCCTTCAATGAATCTCTTCGCGTGCCTCATACCTGTCGTATTGTTCCACAAGGTTTTGGACTCATTAAGGATCCATTTTAAGATGTATCCTCTTTCGTGGCAGGCTTCTAGGCCGCAGTAGGTTTCTATTGTTTCGCAGTAGGTACCGAGTGTACGGGAAACAATGTCATAATCCCTACACCCGCCATGCACTGGATGACCTGTCGATTATCATGCATTAATACAAAGTTGTCCCCAATAAATGGAGTAAATGGGGCCACGGCTTCCAGAAGAACTTTTTCAATGCACCTTAGTGCCTCAAAGAGCCATTCCATATGAATTAATTTGGTACGGGCCCCCCATACCAAACCTGACTTTAAAAGACCGTGATTCACGCATGAAATATGAAGAACAGAGTTATCCACGTTTTCTTCACAACATCACGGTCATCTGATTGCCTCAAACCAAAACGGCATAAATCTGTGAAAAGAACAGCTTGCACCCCATTGTTCAAATGTACAGCGAGATGCTGATTTGCGAATAGTCACTCGATGCCTCTCCAGTACAGAACCTAATGCATGGCGTCCATATTCTCAAGAAGCCTTCTGATTACTGTTTTAGAGCTCCAAACCTTTTGGAATTGGCTTTCTACCACTTGTCAAGGAAGACCATAACTGACATTCGGAGTGCGGTAAGAGAGTCGTACATCGATGTCGACCACTACCTTCTCTTCGATCGAGAAGTCTGGTAGACCTAAACCGCTGTAGACCATCGTGGATGGAGAACGCGGAATACTCAGTCCGTTGTTGGACACTCCAGTCGAATCTTCTCCGTGCATTTAGGAAAAATGTTAATGTGTGGTGATTAGTGACCGTTAATCGATATTTACTTAGAAATCGTGAGATGCGGTCTGGTGTGATGTAGGTTTCAGAAAAACATTTTCTTTATCGTGCCAACGTTTCGATCTTTATTGAGATCATCTTCAGGGNCACTTTGAGCCCTGAAGATGATCTCAATAAAGATCGAAACGTTGGCACGATAAAGAAAATGTTTTTCTGAAACCTACATCACACCAGACCGCATCTCACGATTTATAAATAAAAATGTAAATAATTGATTAATCCTAATAATAAATTAACGCCGGTTTACTAGCCTGTCGGTTGGCGATATAGAATTTTTAAAATTCTTTTTTCTTACATAACTTGCCCCCAACTTTTTGTAAAAGGTCTTCAAAATCACTTGGTGGCATCCTTAAAAAATGACAAATCAAATGCTATCATCTAGTTTTAAGGTGTCAAGAATGATCATGACACACAGATTTCGATGAAACTTTTTTTTAATAAAAATCATCTAAGTGTCCAAGCGATGTTGCTATGCTGTAGGAGAAAAAATTTTTTTTAGATAATTTAAGTACATTTTATAAAATATAGCGTTCTGCCTTCGTTGTGCATTTATTTCAAGGTTAATATATATTTTTATTTTTACGTATGATAAGAAACTAATACGTCGAATCATATGAATAAAATAAATATAAAATATGTTAAATAATATAAACGTTAACATAAATTAGCGTATTTTTATAATTGATAATGATAATTTATAAAGGCCCAAAAAATTATTTTTGTAAAAACCAATTTGGATTTGTTTTAAGTACCCTGTAAAACCCTGAAATAGGAATTTTCATCTCACTAAAAATATATAAGATATTTTGGGCTGGATTTGCGAGAGCATATTCAGGTCGGTGAGAGTTATATCACCTTGCTTAAAAAAAAGTAAGTATTCGAGCAATAAAACGCTCTCAGTACCTGCGTGGAGATGGGAATAGACGCAATATCACGCTTACAGAATCTCACTTCGGAAACAAATAGCGCTGACAGTCCTAAATGGGACCGGCAATTTTTTTGCCTATGTCCGGAGTTCGACTTTACCATTGGAAGGCCATGGGTTCGAAGCTCAGCAACCCTGAATTGGAAGGACTCAATGGGCTTTTTTCAAAAACATTTTAATATCCAGGGGGATGTCCCATTGTGAACCCCTGTTAACACTTGACAATAAAATTACCATAAAAGTTAATATTTATAACAACCTTTTCGTACATTAAGTAACATGTGTATATGGTCTTTATAGTAAATAAACAGCTATGAAGCTTTTAAAAAGAAATTTTTTTGGTTTGATGAGTTAGCGAGTATTAACGATTCATTTTTTAATATTATTTTTTGTTTGTTTTGAGAATCTCTAAAGACGATAATGTGTTTGATGAAGAAGTTGTGTCTCTTAATCGCAACATTAATCACTGGGATGATAGGCGTCGGCATGATTATACTCGGGAGGAAGAAAATGAACGAAGTTGTCTTTCTTGACGCTTTCCTCGAAGATCATATTCATATAGGAAGGACTTTTATCAGCTTGGGGTTTGTACTTTTCGTTATAGCTTCCATCGGCCTGGTCGGCTTGATATGCCACGTCAGCCTCTTGCTCCAAATATACGCATGTCTGATGTTGGCGATGGTCGTAACACAAATCGTGGTCGGCGTTGCTGTATTTTCGCGCATGGAAAGTATCAAACAGGCTCTCTATAAGACACTAGAGGAAAAGTTCAGAACCTATGACGAGCACAAAGCGGAAATAGACAAACTACAGTCGGTCCTGTTATGCTGCGGTATGTCCGGCCCTAAAGAGTGGAAAATAAAGGAACTACCACCGTCTTGTTGCGGCCAGACATCAGGTAGTTGTTCCGTAAAGTCGGCGTACACTGCTTCTTGCTCCGTCAGGGCAAAACAAACAGTCAAAATCGGCATCTATTTCGTGGGTATCCTTTTCTTAATTCTCGTCCTGTTTGAAACGAAATGTGTCATTTTAGCCTGTTGCTTGAGCGATTTATGTGCCTTGTGTTCACTTTGTGCGGGATGGGGAACACCGCCAGAGAAGCCGCAACCCGAGAAGCCGCAACCCGTAACCAAAACGCCGTCACCGTCGTCCACCGACTCAAAAGATTCTACTTCATCAGAAGAAAACGAGGAAAAAGAAAATGAGGTCGCAAGAAGTGAATCCAAACATAAAAAATAAAAACACATTAAAAACAAAAGGTTCTTTTTAATCTGTAAAATGGTTGGATTGTTCAAAAATTTCATGTGGAGGTGATCGACAATATGACAAACATATTATTACTTCCAGTAACATATGTGATATACATAATTCCTTTACTATTTTTACTTATGTTGTTTTAGGTTGTAGCAAAAAATTTCAGGGAGTAAATCTCGTTTTTCTAGCTAATTTTGTACAACGCGTTGAGGAAAGCAATTATCGATCGAGGCAGTTCGTTCCCGAGTCTGGGTATGTTGTGTCTATTTCGGAATCTACGTGTCGAGGCAATTTTAGAAAGGGCAAGTGAAACAAGGATTTTATTTAAGGATTTGAAAGGATGTCATTTGGGTCTGGTGGCACCCGGGGCTCATCGATGAGCAGGCGATAAGGCCTTCTATTAAACAAATCAGTTTATTCATGTCGTCGTGAAATTTGATTCGTACGGACGTTATTCCTGGCTTGTTTTCTTCTGATTTTCGTGGATTCTAGTTATTTTCATATTTTCAGCCATCAACAAATTCGTTCCTCTGTACTGTCTAACCAAATGTCACGAGATTTAAGCCGGCTCCGCGTAAAATGATTTTTTTTAACAATTAGAACATGTTACGATAGTGTCATGAACCGACGTCTTGTTTGCAATTGTTACAACATAACGTAATTTTTATTCACTAGTATTTGTGGTCCGCTTAACCAATTAATATCTTTCAATTAATTAAGGTTTTTAGTTAAGATAAAAAGTCAGTGTCACGAGCGGGATTCGAACCCACGACCTTCGGCTAGATACGCCGTTACTCAAGTGGTAGAGCGGTGTTCGAATCCCGCTCGTGACACTGACTTTTTTATCTCAACTAAAAACCTTAATTGAAACTAATTTTTATTTTTTATTTAATTCTTCGGCTCTAGAAAACAAACAATACTGCTCAGCCGTATTTCTGGACGTTACGGAAGCATTTGACCTTTGACCCCGGCCTCCTCTATAAGTTAAAATGTATCCTGCCTCAGGCCTACTACCTTATCGTGAAATCCTTCCTTTCAGATCGATGGTTTAAAGTAAGAATCGGCACCGAGTTTTCACCTATCTCACCAATCAAAGCTGCCGTTCCGCAAGGAAGTATCCTAGGCCCAATCCTCTACACCATCTACACTACTGACATACCCACACATCCAAACACACAAATCACAACCTACGCGGACGACACCGCAATCTTATCAACACACTCCAAGCAACAGAAGCACTCCAACAACACCTGAACCTTATTACTAACTGGTGCAATCTGTGGCGGAGGTTAAACGAACAAAAAAGCCAACACGTTACATTTACGCTCAAACGACAAACCTGTCCACCAGTGCACATTTACAACAAAATAATACCACCATCGAACCAAGTCCGCTACCTTGGGCTTTACTTAGATAGTAGACTTACTTGGAACCCACATACACGATTAAAACGGCAAGAACTTAACAAAAGATATGGACTACTCAGACACCTTCTTGGACCAAAATCAAAACTAAGCATACATAACAAACTAACCGCTTACAAAACACTCATCAGACCTATTTGGACCTACGGAGTCGAGCTGTGGGGCTCGGCCAAATCATCCAATATCCAACGAATTCAGTCTTTTCAATCTAAAGTTCTCCGCCGTATCCTCAATACTCCCGTCTACGTCACAAATCAAACGATCCATAAAGATCTTAAAATCCCTTTCGTGAAAGATCTTATCCATACGCGCTTCTTCACTTTTCACTCTAAACTCTCCCTCCATCCTAACTCGCTAGCCCTAACTCTTTCCTCAACATCTCACCCTCCACGCCGTTTAAAACGACGATGGCCTCGTGACCTTCTATCTAACCCACCGAATTAACTTTTACTCCCCCCCCCCAATTAAATAAAACTTGGTTTCTCTCCCCACTGCCTCCTGGTCTGATTAGATCTCAGGTCTGTCAGATTAGTTTATAACTAACTATTTGCTCAATGTATATTATTACAGATAGCAATAAATAAAATAAATATCTTTAAAAAAAAATTCTTTGAAGGTAATGAAACAGATCAATTTGAGTTTAACTTTTTATTTTTAAATATATTTTATTTTTTATTATTATTTTTAAGCGGAATATTGATACTGCTATCCGAACGTTTTTTTAAATAGAAAACGATTGAATTGAAATTGAACTTTATTTGGTATTGACCTTTATCAATGAATTTAGTTGTTTTTTATACAATTTTATTTTCGTGGATCGAAAGAAACTATTGACTTCCCCAAGCTCTGGTACGAGGTTGTGAGGTCTCAAGTACCGGCGAGACAAACTTGGGAAATTATTGGGCCAATTTGATTGAAAAGAAATATATTATCCCTGCTCGTTTACAAGTGTTGAAAAGTCAGGCGAATGTGAAGCCAAGGCTAGACGGACTTAACCCAAGTAGAAGCCAGTCACCGGCTCGGCGGGAAGCTAACGAACGTCGCTAAATGACCCACTGATGAGGCCGGGCCCCCAATATAGTGAACTGAGTGAACTGTGCCCCCTGACACCATCTACTCGTATCTCTTGAACTGTTCATTTTTTGAGTTAAATTTTCTTTAAGAAGCCACTCTTCTAAACTTTCAATTTAATTTTTTGATAAAAACAAACACTAAATCTTACAAAAACTGCCAAATTTAAAATTTATAAACAAAACTAAATTTACAAATTTCATAAGAACTTCTTCGTTTAATAAACTTTCTAGCGGGAAACACTTTCTTTAATTATGTCGAAAGGAAATGCAGAAATTTTGTTAATTTGGAAAAAAAATGTTGAAGGTGAAAAAAGTGGGAGTGGGATTAATCTACTAATTCAAATTTTTGCCGGTCAAAGTTTATTTCCCAACTTTAAATTAAGATAAAAGCAAAAAGGGAAAGAAATATGAATCAAAACACATAAAAAGAAACAATATACATAGCGAACAGCTAAGGTAGGAAAACTGGACAAAATGTGAACACTAAACAAAGACAATGTACAACAATACAGTAGATGTAAAAAAGCACAAAAGAAAAGAAAAATGAAACAAAATGCGAACAACCAAGGTAAGAAAACAGGACAAAATGTGTACACTAAACAAAGACAAAAAGTACAACAATACAGTAGATGTAAAAAAGCACAAAAGGAAAGAAAAATGAAACAAAATGCACACAACCAAAGCAGAAAAATTGATCAAAACATGTACACTAAACAAAGACAAAAAGTACAACAGTACAGTAGATGTAAAAAAATACAAAAGGAAAGAAAAATGAAACAAAATGCAAACAACCAAGGTAGGAAAACAGGGCAAAATGTGTACACTAAACATAAATAAAAAAAGAACAATAATAATGACTTTTTAGAACACAAATTTAACTTAGAAAAATTCCAGGTAATCCTAGAAAATGAATAGTTCTAAAGCTGCAAGTAGTTTTATTATGAAAATGTAGATAATTTAAAAAAAAAAAATGTGAGGTTTTGAAGCACCTGGCCAACTTGGACGTAAGAAGTAGTAGTAGTGAGTAGTAAATCACCATGCTGTACACACTACACATAAATACTTCTTAAAATGACTGCATTTTCTTCTTGATAAATCCAATTTACTAGTCGGATGTCAACTGGAACGGGAAAAATGGTTTAAAAGAATTATATAATATATAAACAGATAATGATGATCACTCCAATTACGTTTCACACCTAACCCAGAATCTCCTCGAAGCCGTAACACAAGTTAATATAAATTACACCATATCAAACCGTGGCGAAAATAAAACTAATTGGAAAATTTAAAAACGTTTATAGTTCGCTCTTTACCATTAACCGGCTTCCAAATTCGCGGGCGCACAACTTTCCCAGAAACCAAACATGACTGTACTAACGAAACTCTTTAAAAATGAAATCTGTCCGAATGGAAAGAAACGTCGGCACACAATCCTGACCTATCCACATCCCAGTTTTACTTTCAATAGGAAGCTGCATAATTCGCGAGTACTGAAGTCGAGTACAACGACCGGAGACCCTAACCGCGCTTGACCCCTGAACACCGTAGATAGGCGGACCAAAGATCCAAAACGCTGTAAATAATTGGAAAGTATCAAGAAGGCACATCATCTTTGGTTGCGACCACGCTTTGTTCTCGGCCAGATGCGTTTCTCCCTTTTTCAGTCAACAGCGGATTAGAAGTCATGACGACTTGCAAACCGACCGGCTGAATAATTTCAAATGTGACATTACAGTTAGAATATCATCCGTGGTGGACAAAGCGGCCTCTGGAATTCTGGAATGAGGTTGCAATCGAGGTCAATCTCGAAAAACGAAGGGTACAAAGTAGGCTCGGTACGATGAATGAAACGACAACTTTCAAGCATTGAAAAAAAAAGTTGTAGCATGTAGTCGTTTCGGGGTAACAGAGAAAAACAGCAACAAGATAAATACCGCTTGTTCGTAATTGCCCTAAGCATCTCAAATTTGTTACCGACAAAATTGCAACCAACCAATCTGATCTTGACTTGTATAAAAGCTAAACTCTATTCCTTCTACTTAAACATAAAATTTTAACGATTGACGGTTTTAATTGCCATTCTGTGATTATTTTGGCAAACAGCTTAAGAAAATATTGAGTGGATGAAGTGACCAAATAAGGTAATGATAAAGTTCGTATTTTTTTAAACGAACCGCAATGAACCGGACGGAAAGTTAGAAGGAAGAAATATTTTTTCAATGAAGTGCAATATGAACTGTAAAAAGAAACATAAGCATGATAAAACATGTCATATATTTTTTTATCTTTTAGCAAATGAGCGTTGTTATTTCAAGTAGTGCTATAAGCGGAGAGTAATGTACCACATAAAATAATTTAAAAAACGAGAAAGAGAGAACAAAAGTAAAATAGAGAGAGAGATAGATAGAGATTGAGATTGACAGAGAAAGAGGAAAAAAGGAATATCATTTTACTTAAATATTTATCTTATTATTTATTAATTATTTAATTTATGTCGAGACCTATTTTAAAATTAGCAACTATTCAGATATGTAGAATTGTATGTAGATAGAGAGATAGTGAGAGAAAGACAGAAAGAGAGAGAGAGAGAGAGAGAGAGAAAAAATGAATGAATATCATTTTATTTAAAAACTTTATCACAAATTTAGGTCGAGACCTATTTTGTAATTTGCAAGTATTTAGATTAGATAGTTATATTCCGTTAATAAAGAAACAATAAAGAGTTATTTTAATAATAATAATAATTTTGTAATTAGCAAGTATTTAGTTATATAGAATCGTATGCAGTTGAACGTTGAAAGAAAAAACGAGACATAAAATTAAAATAATTAAAAAAATTAAAGTTTCAAATAATTAAATTCACTAATTTTGTAGTCCGCTTGACCAATTAATACAATTATTACAATTAATTAAGGTTTTTAGTTGAGATAAAAAAGTCAATGGCACGAGCGGGATTTGAACCCACGATCTTCGGCTAGATACCCCTGCTCCTACCACTTGAGCACCCCACCTTTTGACTTTTCCCTCCTTTTTGCCATTTTTCAAGCATTCTAGTCACGCGGACCACGAAAACTAGTGAAATTAATATATATTTGTAGAGCCCTGAAGAAGGCTTAATAAAAGCCCAAAGCTTGGCGAGATACAACAATATTCATTTTGGACCACATCCTTGATCCTCAAACGAAACATGGACTTTACTATTATTAAAATAACTCTTTTTTGTTTATTTATTAATCGAATATATCTATTGTTGTGGACATTTGTAACAAGACTAAAAAGGTAGCATTTTGTAATATTTTGTAAGACAGGGAGCAATTTCCAGCTTTCACTTTCGTTCAACCGCCTAAAGGAATCGTAATTTTTATATCGGGCTTTCTGCCAGCGCTTGCACGTGGTCTATCACACGTTTCCACAACTCCATTTCCCAAAGAGTTAATCGGCGTAGGCGATAGTAGAAAAATAGATTCGCCCTGAATAGACAAGTAGTTGCCTCAGCGGTGAGGACTGCTAACAATCCCTCCACGGACTCGAATACGTTTATTGATAAAAACACTGACAACTTAATTAATTTGATTATCGACGAATTGCGGATTTACACTCACCGTTTCTTTGACTGTCGAGAAATCCCAGTTTTACTGCGTTCAAACAAGCACGTCGCATATGATACCTTGCGCTAGCTAAATGGCTCGCTAATTGAGAAAATGGAGGTAGATAGGGATCTGCCAACACCCACGTATTGTGTACACCCTTCAACATAACACCTAACAAAGCGTTAATGAATCGGACACGAGACTTTACTTCCAACTACTTAATTCACACTTCCTCCCGTATACAAATGTATTATTCATCTTGTCGTCCAACGTGGAAACTTAATTGGGAAAGGAAACGTTGAAGGGACGGTTTGGTGACTTTTTCTGCCTTTCAGTTTTCGCATGGCTGTGTTAATTTCTATTCCTATGGAGTCCACGTCGACAATGTCGGCAATTTTCAACAAAAAAGTTAGGCCAACATCTTTTTCTAATAAACAATTGAACAATCTTTTCTTAAAAACCTTTAAAGATTGTTAACATTCATTATATTTCGTGGTCGAATTAACCAAATAACTTTTTCAATTAATTAAACTTTATGTAAGGTAGTGGTTGAAATGAAAAACTTAGTGTCACGAGCGGGATTCGAACCCACGACCTTCGGCTCTAACCACTTCAGTTATCGTGACATATCTCACTCGTGACACTAACTTTTTCATTTGAATGAATACCTTATATAAAGTTTAATTAATTGAAAAAATTGTTAATGTTGTTCATTAAATTAAATGAAATAAACAAATAATAAACCAATAAGTAAACAAAGATTCAGTCAAAGTTGAAAACTATTAATTCACTAGTTTTCGTGGTCCGTTTGACCAAATAATATCTTTCAATTAATTAATCTTTATGTAAGCTATTGGTTGAGATAAAAAAGTCGGTGTCACGAGCGGGATTCGAACCCACGACCTACGGCTAAATACGCCGCCCTCTACCACTTGAGCTAACGTGACTTCAATCCACTCGGACATTAACTTCCCATCTCAACCCCACCTTTCTGAATTTTCCTTCCTTTTTTGCCATTTTGGGGTTGGTCCAAATTATACAAAATTTAAATCATCGGTATTGAAGGGAAAATTTCGTACTTATCACGTCATGCATAGGGTGTAATATGATCAGACAAAGACACATTCTACTTGGCGGGGGGGTGGCGGACACTCAGGACTCCGTAAAGAAGTCTTCTATGGGGTCGTGTGAATAAACTGGGCTTATGGATGTGGAGGGAATGGCTAAACCACAGTTACCCCGAGAAATATCGTTCTCTGTGTTAGTTTAAATGTACTGAGAAGTGGAAGTCATGTATTAGTGTGAATTGAAGGGTTAGCACCAACTTTTCCAAAAAATATCAATTACTCTATGGTAGTATGAATGTTATTTATTAGATTTTATTAAGTTTCGTGGTCCGTCAAATAAATTCTTTTCAATTAATTAAGGTTTTGGTTGAGATAAAAAGTCTGACTGGATCGAAGTCACGATAGCTCAAGTGGTAGAGCAGCGGCGTATCAAGCCGAAGATTGTGAGTGCGAATCCCGTTTATGACAATGACTTTTTTATCTCAACCAAAACCTTAATTAATTGAAAGTTATTTATTAGCGTGAATGGGTGTGCATATCTCCATTTCCTCCTGGAAATCTAGGATAGCGTTTATGCTAACCTGATTATCATGGTTTATCTGTGTTATGATTTGTTAATATTAATCAAGAATAAATAAGTTGACTCTGGACTTGAAGATGGCTTTGCACCAGCTGGGAATTTGGCAGATGTTTTCAATGTTAGCCGGTGTTCCATTAAGTAAGAGATAAAGTATAAACATTGTATTTTTTTGTTATATCAAAGTTTTATATGTTTGTGTGGTTGTTTTCAGTAAATATAATTGTTTGTTTGTGTTAATTACACTTGATTGTGTTTTTATTTCTTTTAATTTATGTGTAATCGTGTTTGTTATTTATGTATTTTTAATCCTCCTTCGGCCTTTAGGTACAGAGAGGCTATCAATAGGGTAAGGAAAAGCTGTCGGTTACCGTCCAAATTGGACTGATCATAACTTCACTGGAGAAACAAGAAAGAAAATTAATAGGATTAAAACGCGAGAAAGACAAGAAAAGATAAGCAGCACCTATCTATTATATTTTACTTCGCAATCGTGACCTAAAAAATTAAGAACGACTGGGAGGCAAAAGCAGCCTAGGCAGGCCGGGATTATAAAGGTACGAGTCCATCAACTTACAGATGTACAATATTTTAGATAAATCACATCTTAAACACAAAGTATAGGCTATAAAATTCAATACGATACGCTTTCCGCACACGAAGGATCATATCTCGAAATAACTTTCGGCATTTTCGACAAATTTGGGACTCGTCGTTGTAAGTGGAACGTTAAAGGGAGAAATTTGGCATAACGCCTTTCTCCGAGGGTCGTTCACAAAACCAATTGAGTCATCGTCGCGTGATGAAATTTTGGAAACGCTAACCGCCCGGCACTTACTTCTTCACACGGATTGCGCGGGATGAAGGCGTCGCATTAGAGAATCAGCCATCATCAAACGTCGGTGGGCCGACAATTGTGAAGCTGATTGCGTTCATTATCGCGGGTTGCAAAAAACCGAAGACATTTCCACTCAGATGGGCTAAGTTGCTGTAATCGCAGGGAGAAATATGGTAAAAGAGGGAATATCGATTTTTTCGGGAAAGGTCATGCATGGTGATTGAATTAGGCTTATTACATTAATGATCAGGTATAAAAAAACATTCATTATAAAAAAAATTACATTCATTCTAAATGTACTTTTTACTGCATATATACAAAACATTACACCAAAAGCACGTCGAAAAATTCTAATTGAGCTGTATAACATAACATAAAGTAATGAACTTTCAGTTTTGCTGGAAATCGTAAACTAGCGAAAAATGATTATCATGAAAGAGTGAGAGAGAGGAGCTAAGCATTCCATCAACGGAAATTGATCGTATTCAGGGCTTAAAAGTTATTGACACACACTGTATTTTATGGCCAATCATAAAAGGAAAAGGTAAAAGAATTCAACGGGGCATAAAATATGCGTAGAAACCTGGCCTCAAAACTACACAGGCATTCTGTATAGTTGCTACAACTAATAAACTGAAGATATACTGATAATTTTTCATGCCATAATAAAAATAACTGATAAAGCAAAAGCTATAATTTTTTGAATGAAAACCTTTCAAAATATTATTATTTCACGTGTACCCCTTCAAATTTTTATTATTTATCGCTTTCGTAAATTGACCTCCAGGCTTTTAAATTTACAGTGTAGAAATAATCATAAAATGAAAATAGCAATGCAACATTCTGATTCATGATTTACATAAGCTTTGAACCTATCACTTCTTGCAGTCCATAGGCGATTCCAGCTTTTTTGATTTACACTAAATTGACCGGCAGGCGTCTAGAATCACCCTCCCCGGGTATTGGCAGTTCGCGGTCAGACCTCGGTCTTATCTGTGCAGCCGCCAAAGTTGGGCTGCAGGGACTGACAAAAGCTAGGTCAATTCAGCCCCAACACAACCAATTCCTAATTCCCTTAACACTTTCGCTCACTATTAAATAAATTCTTTCTTATTTACATACTATTCTTCCATCGGTCTTTTCCCACTACTCGCGCTAATAAATACATTCTTTCTGGAGTCAAGGCACATGGAGTAAACTTTCCCTACATGCCGAAGATATATATTTTTGGCCAAAAGGATAAATGTGTTCACTTCGCATGACATGTTTTAATCTGTTGAGGATGATCCCTCTCCTACGAGTCGAATCCTCGTTTGCCACGTATCCATACTTCTTTGATACGTGGGAGTTTCTCTGCCTCCGGCCTGCCGACGCTGCTGATTTTTTAAAAGTTAAGTCTGATGTGTACCTTTTTTTTAAATGAATTGCTTTATTTTTCCCACTCATTTTTCGAAAGTCCTTTCAAGTTCTAAAAAAATTATATCAGTAACAAAAAAATAATCAATTTGTTCTGCAGATATTTGAAGTTTTCCTTCCAAACTCGATCATTTCAATTTATGATGTAAATTATTGTGTTATTCAAAATTAGGTTAACAAAAATCAACACAATTTAAATTCACTAATTTCGTGGTCCGCTTGACCAAGTAATATATTACAATTAATTATGGTTTTTCGTCGAGATAAAAAAAGTCAATGGCACGAGCGGGATTCGAACCCACGATCTTCGGCTAGATACGCCGCTGCTCTACCACTTGAGCTATCGTGACCTCGATCCGCTCGGTCATTAACTTCCTAACTCAACCGCACCTTTTGAATTTTCCCTCCACAATTTAAATTTTCATACTTACTCAAATCAATTTTCTCTTTTATTTTAACCAGTTACACAAAAAAAATAGAATTATCGAGTTCTGAAGGTAATAATCTCCAGATCGAATCTGTGAATTTTTAATTTATGAATTATTTCTTTAAAATGAAAGGGCCTTTTAAGATCTGTGAAAAAATAAGTCACTACATAAAAAAAACTTAATCATTTAATTACCGCGCCAACTATTAAAATTCTAACAACCCAGCGGTTTATTGTGGAACGTGGAAAATTTGGAATCATACTTAAAATAATAAAATGAAATGACATCTCTTTCATTAAAACTCTTACGGTATAGCCTACAATTAAAGAAATTTTAATTATTATGTATCAGCAATAATTCAGCCACAATTCTCTCATCTTAGGGATTATTTCTTTAAAATGAAAGGGTCTTTTAAAATCTGTGGAAAAGTCACTACATTAAAAAACATCAATTATTTAATTCACTAGTTTTCGTGGTCCGCTTGACCAATTAATAAAGGTTTTTAGTTGAGATTAAAAAGTTAGTGTCACGAGCGGGATTCGAACCCACGACCTTCGGCTTGATACGCCGCTACTCTACCACTTAAGCTATTGTGACCTCGATCCACTCAGGCATTAACTTCCCATCTCAACCCCACCTTTTTTTGGATTTTCCCTCCTCTTTGCCATTTTTCATTATTAATAGGCTAATAAACAGAGAGTCGCTGGCCGCAACTGTTTAGGCGTTGACACGGCGCTAATCACTGTAAGGTCCCGGGTTCGAATCCAGCGGCCCTGCATTCGAACCCATCTTAAAATCGGCATTTTTAATCGGCTTAAAAACACCGGCACGTCGAGGGTTGATATGACCTTCGCTTTTTAAAACAGTCAAATGTTGCCATTTCGGAATGTCCAGTTTCATTGTCCAGTTAAACCCGTTTATACAGGGTAGTGTGAAGTAGAAAGATGGAACTATGATTTAATTCGCTTTCCCTTCCATCGGATGAAAATACGCGGAAATGTAATAAATCATCTAACTTGAAATTATTTCTCGATTTCCTTACATAAATATCTTTCTAAGGTAATGCGACCAGGGATGTAAGTGCGTTAAACGACTCGGTTGAAGTCACTTATCATTTCCCTTTGTAGGATTCTATGGACCTTCAAACATGTGAGAAATACGGCTCCATGTGAACTAAGTTAGTATAAATCAGACAAAGCGAGGCCGAGCGATGAGTTAGATATGATATACAGTCCGGGAGCCAACCGCTCCCTTAAGGCCCCATTAATAACAACTCGCTCTCAACTGACACTCATATTAATAATATAAACTCTTGGTGTTCCCTCGCGACCACTGGCCAAAGTTAATAATTGATTAAAAATAATATATCCGAAGAGTTGCAAAGATTAAATGTTTTAATCAGAAATAGAGCGCCTAGGGAGTGGTGGGCTAATTTGATATAATCGCTAAAGCCCATTTGTACTTGTTTTTAACTGGCGCACAATAAGCCCGGGTGTTGATCTCACTCTTTCCCATTCCTCCGAACACATTCGAATATATTGATTGAGCATTATCAGATTTTACGGAGAAATTTACATTCCAAGGCCTTTGGGAATTAGGGACGTCCTGTAATTCCGTCATCTGGATAGTTTGGATAGATTTTTTTGTCTAAAATTTGTCGATGAGGGCCCCTACGACAGTGTTGTTAATCATTTTGTCACCGGTGAACGTCCTACCTTAAAATGAACTGTCGGGTGACCCTCATAAATTTACCCAGTACTGGGTAATAAATGTATTCTGTTAAATCAGACAGCCAATTATTTTCGTTTTACTATAGCAAACAATCATTCTCATTTATGACTAGATTTATTTTTTTAATTCGTTTCTTTTAATTGGGATTTTGTATCTTAGCCTATTTTAAGATATTTGAATTGTGCAAGAGTGTTTGTGGGTTGTGTAGCCATATTTGCAAAACAAAAATCAATTCAACTTCAAGTTCACTCAAAACCAGCTTAAAAATTAACGAATTCAATTTTCTTCTTCTTTATGAAGCCCGGAACCCGACCTTTCTTACTATTGGGTTGTCCGGAAAATAATGCAGGATTTTGGTATTAAACAAAAAAAAAGAAACTAGTTACTTTAAAGCAATGTTCTTTAATCAAAATANCATACAAATGAGTAATCCTGTAAACGTAAACAGAATATTTTATATAGATTTTTTTTAATGAAAACTTAAAATCCTGCATTATTTTCCGGACAACCCAATACTTTTTAGTCTATAGCTTAGGGTGGTGTTTATCGACGGTTAGACAATGATTATTTGGAGATCTTGAGATGCCGTCTGGTGTGATGGTTTCAGAAGAGCATTTTCTTTATCGTGCCGAACGAGGTCAAATCATATAGACCAATATCGCTACTACCAACAGTGTCTAAACTCTTCGAAAAGTTATTATTAAAACGAATAAAACACATCGTTGAAAAAAAGAAAATCATTCCTGACCACCAATTTGGATTCCGAGCAAGACACTCAACAATAGACCAAATTCACAGAGTAACGGAAGTAATAGAAAAATCTCTCGAAGAAAAACAAATTTGTTCTGCTATCTTCCTTCATGTCTCACAAGCTTTTGACAAGGTCTGGCACGAAGGACTCATCAATAAAAGGTATGCTACCAAAGCTGTATGTCGATATTATCAGTAAACAATAAATGCAGGAGTGCCACAAGGTAGCATATTAGGTCCACTGCTTTACTGATTTTAATGTGATTTTCCGAAAATAGATGGAGTAAAAATTGCAACGTTTGCAGATGACAAAGCGGTGATATTACTAGGATCAACTATCACCCGCTCAACCAAAATCCTCCAAAATGCATGTAATAAGATAAACGAATGACAAAAAAATGGAAAATCAAGCTAAATCAACATAAATCAGTTCATCTCATCTTTACAAACAAAAAGGTGGACCATGTTCCGTCGCTCATAATCGATGGAACTACTATACCATACAGCAATACAGCTAAATATCTGGGAATGACCTTAGATGCCAAGCTGAGATGGAAAGAACACGTGAAGAAAAAAAGGACAGAAATAGGTTTAAGGTATAGACAACTATACTGGTTGATAGGACGTGGCTCCAATCTTGCTATACAAAATAAAATATTATTATATAAACAAGTCATAAAGCCTATGTGGACATATGGTATTCAACTATGGGGTTGTACCAAAAACAGCAATATCAAAATCATACAAACACTCCAAAATAAAATCTTACGTAACATGGTCAATGCACCTTGGTACATAAGGAATAAGGACTTACATAGGGATCTTAAGATCCCTGAAGTCACGGCGGAAATACAAAGATTTGCCGCCAAACACCAGGCTCGCCTCAGCCAGCACGACAATGTGGAAGCGACCAAATTCTTACACAACCGAAACACGGTCAGAAGATTAAAAAGAACAATGCCATATGAACTTGTGTAGTTAAAAGTGAATAGTGAATAGTGAAACGTAAATCTTATTGTACCAATGGGTTTATAAGAATGTAAATATTTATTTATTGTATAATATTATCGTAAAATTAATGGTTGGTCTAATAAGACCAGTTTTAATAAATAAATTTAATTTTTATCGTGCCAACGTTTCCATCTTTATTGAGATCATCTTCAGGGCTCAAAGTGTTTGTTTTCTGTGTAGACGTGTCATTCTTGTATGTCGTGTTGAGGGTGCCCCCCTGGGCTTTGTTTGTTGTTTTACTAAAGCCTACGTCACACCAGACAGCATCTCAGGATCTCCAAATAATCCATGGCTTAGATTTTGCTGAGCCAAAAGTGTAAGATAGAAGACGCAAAAGCTGTTGTGTTTAGTGGTAACGGTTGAAAAATGTTTATTGAGCCATCTCCTTTATGGTCAAGAACTCTTCGTTAAAACTTTTCCGGTCCCAGTAATGCACGTGGGCATGTTTATGCTGCACCGAATTTATAAATATGTCTCCAAAATCTGCGGTGGCCAGTCAGCAGGCCAAATATAATTCCAGTCCACGCTGTAGGTTTAACAGTCCTGTCATTAGTTTTTGTGATGGACTTTTAATAAACTTTTTCGCATCACTATGTCCATCCATTCCGATTTCTAAGGTTAAACGTATTCGGCCTCTTTACGGTTCATATCGGTCTGTAGTGCAATTTTCATATAGAGCTATCTGTTATCCTTAAGGTTTTTTACCGGATTTTAAAGCTTTGTTAATTCCGTCGAGGTTGTTTTTAGACTTTGAAGTCTCTCCGGAAACTCAGCCTCCATAAAACTTCGCACTGCTTCTTTGTAGCAATATCTGCCAGACTTATTCTGCTGCTACCGGTCTGCCTCCAAAGTCTACTATGTTTAGTCAGTAAAGTCATAATATCATCACACGTCCAAAAGTTTTTAGTTCAGGCGTTAGTTTCTGCGATGGCCCTTTAATGAATTTACATGCCTCTGCTCATACATCTCAAATCTTATTGTTAACCCATTGTTTGATGGATCCGCTGTTTTGACAAAGCCCTTTGCACCAACAGATGGTTTCTTCCGCTTTGCTTATTCTCAGTAAGATCTGCGCAGGACTATTTTTGCTGCTCCGAGCACTTATGCTTAGTAGTCAACTCTCCTAAGTTCTAAACCTAACATGTCCTAGGCCTTAAGGACCTTCAAATTACACCGTCGATAGAACTTTCATAAAGTTAAGGTTAAGGTTAGCCTCTTTACGAACTTGCTAACCGAGACTAATATTGGTCTATTGAGCCATTTCCATCACTGCTTTGAGCTCTTTTTTACCCATAAGAATTTTTACAAGATTCCAAAGCTTTATTAAGAGATTCCTTTTTCTTGGTATCATATTTGCAGGCTTGTTTTATTGGTCGAGTCTATGTGGAGAATCCAGTCATCAGTATAGTCCTAACATATCCTATTTTTAACAACTTCTGCGTTAGTGTCTACGCTGATCCTTTAATGAGTTTTTTCGCATGCCTGTCCATAATTCTCATTAAACGACCGAAGGAACGATTTTGTAAATTTTTATGCTGCAAAATATTTCAGGGTGGAGAGGTGATCATTGGCCATTTTGTCTTCAGCTCTATATGCCATGATATCAAACTAGGGTAATTTTGTTGTTTTTCTTAAAGTCTGACAGTGCTTTATGTAATCTAAAACGGCTCCAGTCGTTACTTCCAATGAGGAGTAAGTCTGGCTGTACCAGTTTTGTTTTGATGGTGGCTAACCTGGCAGATTGGTCAATCCTTGGATTATTTCCATAGATACCAACCTGACCAATTTATCGTATATTTGATCTAAAATAGTTATAAAATCTGAATTTGGGAATCTTGGAGTCGATAGGCATCTCCAGGACCCAGGCTTGTCCTTAGATTAGCATGTGAATTGTGGTATTGACTCACCCTGGAACAGTTTGTAGTATCTAATTAAATTAAATTACAAATTTTAAAATAAATTTTCAGCTTAGTCATACCATAACAATTTTTGTTGCATATATTTTTTGCATTTTTTCTATTATTGATGTGAATGTAAGAACCGTTTCAATATATATACTTCAATGAATATCCGGATCTGGTCCATTGCAGACGAAAATTTTCTAAGGTCCGGTAAAAGTCAAAGGTGATAGACTAACGAGTGCTTTATATATTTATTAGCGATATATAATTGTCCCTATTTCCCTTGATACATAATTTTTGGATATTTTTATTTATTCTGTATATTTTTCTTTTGAATATGCATTGTTGACACTTTGAATGAGATGTTTAAAAGACTACAAGTTACCAAATCTTTAATATATATTAGTATAGGAGGTTGGTGTCCGGGTGAATAAAAGTCACGATATCTCAAGTGGCAAGAGCCGCGGCGTTTTTAGGCGAAGGTCGTGGGTTCGAATCCCGCTCGTGACACTAACTTTTTCATCTCAACCGAGACCTAACATAAAAAGTTATTAATTGAACATAATTAATTGAACGAAATAATTAGGTCAAACGGACCACGAAACATAATGGATTTAATTTATATGTCTTTCCCAACGTAGGATTTCCGTTATGATAGTTATTACGTTGTGAAATATAACCGCTTTCTGAAAAATGGTATTAAAGGGAGTAAGAGTATTAAAGAGTATTATTTGTTCTTGCCGATTCATAAAATAGCTGGATTAAACCATTAGGAACTTTCAAACAGTTAAAATTGTTTTGATACAGCATTCCCCTTTTGACAGGATAACCAATTTTTCAATTAGACGTTATCCTGCTCGTTATAACAGAGTCGTTATTTAACATGTCGGTTCCATAAAGAAGTAGACATCTTTTTTAAAAGTCCTGGGTTTTTAAATTAAATGTTCAATTATTTAAATGTTCGGTTAAAAAATTTGCAATGTAAAAAATCACATTTGGGTTGTATAGAAGGAAATTTCTCAAAAAAAGAGATAAAAGACTGTAATTTTTCAAACTCTTATTACTAAAGTTTTCGGCATAATCATAACAGTACTTGTTTTCGAACATTTTTCCAATCCAATTCACTGTGCGAGAATTTCGTCTACAATTTTTCCAATCTTCATAAATTAATGAAAAATTAATGACATTTTGCCTGAATAGAAAATATACGGAATAAAGAAATTTGAATCATTAAACAGATTTATAAATATTATTATCATCGGTCAAATTTAGGATTTTTTACAAATCCAGGGTAAGTAATTGTGACGGATAAATTGAAAGACTCATTTCTATGTAATTGCTTGCCAATTACATTCTTTATTGAATCCGTCTGATCATTAATAATTTTCACGAAAGGTTCGAGATCGAATCAGGTCGAATGAATACAAGCGTCTACAATTACCGAAAAAATGCATGCTAAGTTGAATAAACTCGATTTTTAAATCGTTTTCTTAATGAAGTTTCAAATAAATTGTACAGGTTATGATTTTCTAAATGAATTTAAAATGTCATGTATGGTAGGCATGGTTAAAACTCACGAACACTCTCATCAACGTAGGTCTTGAATAAAAAAATAAATTAAATAGTTAATAAAATAAGATAAAAAGTTTGATGAATCGCTTAACTACTCGATTTTTATTTATTACATCCAAAAACGAGATCTGAACTAAAATTATACACAGACAGTCAACTTACTCTAAATCCCCCTTTTGTTTTCACAAAATCTACTCAATTTAGTTTTTTTTTTAATTAAACCGTATTTTTCTTAGCATAAGTTCTAATTTTATACATTGCAATTCATTTCCTAAAAAGGATAAAAAATGAAAGTCTTGTTTTTCAAATAGTTACAATCTAACATTTTTATCAATTGGTTTTCGCCGTTTTTCATAAAATTGAATTGACTTCATGAATCCGCAAATGAAAACTTAGATTACATACTGAGAAGCAATAATTTCTTTTTTAAGGTTTGATTGGTCAGCGAGCTAGACTCTCGGCTCTAAACACCGCGGTCGTGGGTTCGATTCCCACCTTGGCCCCTGGCCCTTTATTTCACGCAGCCTCCCCTCCCTCCCGAAAAAAAAGAATACGCATTGCATATGATAATCATGTTTTTTACTTTTTTGACTAATACGCAAAGGTTATAAGACCATTTAGTAGACCTTATGCTAAAAAATACAGTTTCGTTTTTGTTTTTTTTCTTAGATGAGCATTTTGTATAAAACCCTATGGGGTCTCAAGCAAGTTGACATTATGTACATTACAACATAAACAAGTTCAACCATGTACAAATGCCTAAAGCCTCATATAAAGCAGATCACCGCCACACCTTTTACACGTATATAATTTTTCTTTTACATGTCAAAATTTCGAAATTTCAAAGACATATATGATCCTCAAATAAAGCGATAATAGGCGAACCAGAACGGTCGGAGAACGACCTTACAGGAAATAAATGTACAACCGACCAGTATTAAGAAACCTCTGCACGATTTAAGCTAATCAAAAAATTGATTACAGAATCAGAAAAACAACTGATAGAACGCAATTTTACTATTACAAAATGGACATTTTATCTAGCGTTTAATTGTCTTGCACTTTAAAACTGACATTATTGTCACGTGTTACAAAAAAATAAATAAAACGAAACAAAATGTTTGTGACTGAATATAAATGAAAAATGTCAAACAACCACGCAAGGAAAACTTGTTAAGTCTTCAGATGAAATGAGGAAAGGAATTATTAGCAAAAGCATTTAATTATATGTTTTATCTCCTGAGAAATTTCATCCCATAATGGTGGCCATTGCTGGATTGTTTGATTTTAAAATTCAATTTTTGTTCCATTAAATTTAGATGCTGTTCTAGAAGCAAATAGCCAACAGAAAACCGAGACACACGAGAAAAAACCAGTCAATGACTGTGTCTGAGAAATCTGAAGCAAACAAAATGACTTGCCCAGTGTTGTTTAACATACTTGAACCTACACAAAATCCCGGCTGGCTTCAAACAGTTGGAGAATTTTACTAATCCGATGAGTTTTGGGCATAACTTATCTATTTATTAACATTTTAGAAAATAACTTCTCCTATGTGAGATTTCCTCTTGAAGCTTGAGGGGTGATATACATGTAGATGCGTCCTTTTATGTAAGTTTGGTTTGCCTATCAATGTTGTTTTGGTCTATTGCACGAATTTTTGGCCTCTAGAAATTTTCAGTGGTTAAAAACCATGATACAAAGAATTATTCGATTTAAATTATTCAAAAGATCTGAAAGACTTAAAAGCCGTAAAACACGATTTTACTTTTATAAAATATTATTTTCAGTTAACTCGTTTTCGAGGTCACGAGACCACGAAAACTAGTGAATTTAATAAGGTAAAATGAAGTGTATCTTCACTAAAGCTCTACGTGGCCATTTCATTTGTCACTGAGAATCAAATAGATTACACGCCATTTGAAAAATGGCAAAAAGGAGGGAAAATTCAAAAGGTGGGGTTGAGATGGGAAGTTAGTGTCCGAGTGGATCGAGGTCACGATAGCTCAAGTGGTAGAGCAGCGGCGTATCTAGCCGAAGATCGTGGGTTCGAATCCCGCTCGTGCCATTGACTTTTTTATCTCAACTAAAAACCTTAATTAATTGTAAGATATTAATTGGTCAAGCGGACCACGAAACTAGTGAATTTAATAAGTTTAAAATGAAGTATACCTTCACTAAAGCTCTCCGTGGCCATTTCATTTGTCGCCGAGAATCAAATAGATTACACGACATTTGAAAAATGGCAAAAAGGAGGGAAAATTCAAAAGGTGGGGTTGAGATGGGAAGTTAGTGTCCGAGTGGATCGAAGTCACGATAGCTCAAGTGGTAGAGGAGCGGCGTATTTAGCCGAACATTGTGGGTTCGAATCCCACTCGTGACATTGCCTTTCTTATATCAGTTAAAAACATTAATTAATTGAAATTATCTTCAGTGTTTGATTGATCATTGATAATCATTTTACATGCTTAAAATCGCTCAACTACGTAAAAATTCAATAAATCATCTAGTATTCATCAGTTGTATTTTATATTCATACAATTATTGATTTTTCTGATACAGAAATGTTCCACATTGAAACATCGAGGTTGGTGGACGATTTAGGATGATCAAACATTGAAATACGAGCAGCACATGCTAACTCTTTTTCTATCATTTTGGTCTGCCTTTGTATGTTTGTTTGGTTCATCACACCCGTGTTTGGCTTCTATCATCTTCATTGCTCACAAAAACAGTGAAAATAGAAAAACCAAAATGATCTAAAACGAATTATTTGCAGTTACATCACCCCGCAGACCACAAGAGAAAATCACACAAAGTAGTTAGCTACAAAAGTCTTAATAAGTTGATAGGTATGTCAAATCAATGATTATTCTATAAACGTAAACAATTTAAACTACGTAAAAATACAAAAAACCTGGGAACCATTTATTTATTGTTCAGCGGTTTATCATTCGGTTGTATAGTTGTATAATTAATGAAGTTAGTGATGCTGGGAGGTGTCAGGCCTAAACTTCGTGAACTGGTGGATAATTTGGGATGCTCAAACTGTAAAATTCTAGTACGTCATAACTGTAGTTTGGTTGTTTTGAATCATTTTGCTCTGCCTTTCTATGGTGTTCTGCCTAATGATACGCGGTTTTGACTGCTCGCCAACTTCGTTGCTAGCGACCAATACATGAAGACATAGAAACTAAAATGATCTAAAGGAACCAAACTCCAGGTGCATCATCCTGCAGATCCAAGAGGAAATGTCACAAAGGAGTAGTTACATAGCAAGTCAAAGAACTTCGCAATAACAGCACATTCTAAGCAGTAGTTTAGTCGATTCCGAACATTTTGGTTTTTCTATCCTCGCTGGTTTGGTCTGTCAGGCGCGTTTGAGATTCTCGCAATCTTCAATGCTGGGTTTGTGTTTTTTCATGTTTATCTGCCCGGAGGGATCAAAAACCGTTTGTTCCTGAACTTTTTGGTCTTCTCAGACGGTTTCTCGCAAGAAGACTCCATAACATAATTTTTGTAACAATTTTTTTAACTAAAGGCATTTCACTTTATTTTTGTGTTTTAGTAGGAAATTAATTAGGTTTCGAAGCTGTTAATAATGATGTTTTCGGAGAAAGCCGGTTAGATGTTTTAAGGAGTTGAATCTCAAGGGCCCGTAGAGATGAGGGGCGAGATTAAACAATTATCTGGAAGACAGGAGGGTGGGACACAGAGATAAGACCGGGATGTTATTGGCCATTAAAGGGACCTGATCTGACTTCTCCCACAACACGGGAATTCAAACCTTCTTTTTTTCCTCTCTGTCCTCTCTCCTTCTATCTCCTTTCAATCTCCCCTTTCTGTATTTCTCTTTCTCCGGCCTTCCACTGGGCCAGGACCTAACCAACGACTTCTCATCAATCCATATGCTTTCTCGTTACTTGTTTTATGGGTGTGTCTTGTAGTCCCGCGTGGAAATAATTCTTACGATGAGACACTCGTCGGGAATTAATGCTGCGGCATCGGGACATTTATTTGTTCCCTAATTTCTTCCTTCGTCCCACATTTGTTCTCGCTCAAGAAGGAATTGTCATTTTCAACAATATGCCTCTACTAATTCTAGCATTTTAATCACCGTTGAAACACCTGAACACCCTGAAAAGAAGCGGTTATTTAAACCCACCCCTGGCGATATCGAGTACTCTGGGACGGGTGTGTAACATCTGGAGGGTAAAAGTAAGTAACTTGCGAGTATGAAGTGGATAGGACCCAACTCGAGGATTATTGAGTACTCTGAGGGAGTGAATATGACTAAACGTCCATGATGGTCAATATCAACAATATGCCTCTATTAATTATAATATTTTAACCACCGTTTGCAGAACGAATCTCAAACCAAATATTCTTAAAAAATGAGCATCACATGTCTGAAGAAGGTTTACAAATGGTTCTCAGTGTTGATATTACGAAATGATGGCGTATTCAAGGACGGACAGACGGAAAGGTAGATAGATCAATGGAGATATATAGATGGATGGAGAGAGAGGAGAAAGAATCAGACAGACAGATACATAAAAGGTCGGATGGAGATACAGGTAAGAGAAGCGAAAGAGAGAGAGAGAGAGAGAGAGAGAGAGAGAGAGAGAGAGAGAGAAACAATGATGAAGGGAACAGATTCTTATATATAAGCTTGACTATCCTATGCAGTGGTACCTGACTTGTTTGGACTGTAAATAAATAAAACCAAAAAAAAATGAAATAAGAGTAGAATGAGATAGATCGATAGATAGATCAATAGATTTAGATAGATAGTTAGGCCAAAAAACGATGAAAATGTGTCAGGAAGACTAAGATAGAGAAATAGATAGGGAGAGGAAGTGAGAGAGAGATAATCCATACGTAGATAAATAGATATATGGATGGATGACAGAAATGAGAAAATGACAGGAAACAGGTGGGTGAAAAGAGAGAGGGAGAGAGAGAAAGAATGATGGATACCGACATAGTGATAGAAAAAGAATGAAGAAAGTGGGAGTGAGAGGGGGAGTGAAAGAGAGACAGAAAGAGAGATATGGATGGATAAACGGATGGGTGAAAAGAAAGGAAGATGATGATGATGAACGCTTCATTTATCAATCACACAAGATTTAATCTCAAGGACCACTTTTTACATCTAATGTGAAATACAATGGCTACTAATTTTACTCTACTTCTAATTTATTAAACATTAATTACTTGGAATAACCTTATTTTTGTGGTCAATATGTTCCATCTATTTGTTTTACATTCAACTTTTACTTAAAATTGCTTATGGAGATAAATATTCTAATTTACATAATAATTGAGCAATTAAAAAGCACATTACTAATAAAATAAGTGAACAAAAATACTTTTCAATACAATGCAGTACAAATCATGAATTATAGATTACCAATATAAATCTACAAAATAAAACTTTACTCATTAAATAGTAATATAAGTAACTAACATGACAAAACAACAAAAGAAGTTAAACAGAATAATAGAAGTTAAATGAAGAGAGAGAGAAAGAAAGTTGCGAACCGATGACAGATAGACGTAGATTGAAGAGTGAGAGAGATAAAACATATATAGTCAGATAGATAGATGGATCGCGGATTATAATCAGACACGTGAAAAGAGGGAAGAAGGCAGAGAAAACGAAAAATGCAGAACTACAGACTGATAAATATAGATTGAAAAGAGTGAGAGAGAGACGAAGCAAAAAAGGGAGAGAGGAAATAGAGACAGGTAAATGTAGATAAATAAAAAGTAAAGAGAGAAAGAGAGAGAGAGAGAGAGAGAGAGAGAGAGAGAGAGAGAGAGAGAGAGAAATAGAATGCAAGTGACAGACAAATAGATTGAAAATGAATGTTGAAATTTATAATATTTTTTACTACTTTCAACGACATTAAATTAAGAATTAATTCTGTCCTGTAAACTTTTATGTTGTTGTTTAATTTTGTTTTTTTGTTATTTGTGTGTGTTAAATCTTTGTAAGTTAATTTTAGTTAATAACATAAAATCACCAAAAATTATGAAATTATAATATTGTTTGATGTAAGAGTTTAGATCGTAAAAATTGTGTAAATCAGACACCAACATGATTCTAAATTGTAAATTGTAAATGCAACTATGCAATAAAATATTTCTTCTTCTTAAGTGCGACGTCAATGTAGTAGTTAAGCTGCATCGGTTTGAAACGAGGTTTTCTAATATAAATTTTTACATATAAAATAGAGAATATTGCAAAGTTTGATAACGTGGGATAGATCGTTTCTCAAGAATCTCAACGCCCTTGGTCTACATCCACAGGCGAAAAAGAAAAATCGATTTGCTAAACCGTGAAGTTTTCCCTTTCATAATATTTATCATATATATATAACCATGCATTATACTATTACTGAACGTGGTATTTTATTTATCAGAATTATTAGACTTTCAATTTTTTCTACTGCAACAACGGTTTTTATCTAAACGACTTTTGTGAAAGAGAAAAATTCACCTCCGGAAATACAAAGCCCTATTTATTTGTTCATGATGTCATTTTTTATATAAAAATCAAATTATTGAAAATGTATCAAATCTTGCAAGGTCTTGTGGCGACCATTTTGGCAACACTGCCTTAAAAACATGAACCTTCCTAGACTGCTTTTTAGAAGTTAATAAACAAGTAACTTTTCGACCGAACACGTGTTGCTTATTGTACCTCTTATTGTTCAAACCTACGACCCCGACGATTTCGTAAGTTTATTTACACATTTCATAATGTCGGAAAATGAAGAGGAAAAGGCTGCGGAGCCGGTTATAGCCAGAGTTGCTGTGAAACAGAAGCCCTTTTGGAAACAGAAGCCAAGCTTATGGTTTAAACAAGTATAGTCCAGTTTTTACGTTTCTGGAGTGATCGCAGATGAAACCAAATTTCATTACATTCTGAGCTGTTTGGACGGAGAAGTGCTCGAACAGGTGAGTGATATAATCAACAATCCTCCTAAGACAGATAAATACGACACTGTAAAAAAGGCGATAATAGATTAAAAAAATTGTTAAACAAGCTGGAACTAGGAGATCAGAAGCCTTCACAATTATTCAGAAAAATGCGCGATTTAGGTGGAGCGAAAGTCGGGGAGGTGCGTGTTTAAAGAAGATATTCAAGCTACTCCTTCACAATTGGTCTATGGGTGCAATCTTAGGCTCCCAGGAGAAATTTTTCATGATGCTAACACTCTCGCACCTAATAATTTCGCTCAACAGCTACAAGACATCATGCGTAAGCTGCGTCCATCTCCAACATCACTACATGCTATGCAAAAACCTTTTGTACACCCGGGGTTCAGCTCTGCCAGCCATGTGTTCGTCCGAAACGACACTGTGAGACCACCCTTAGAACCATCTTACGACGGACCCTTCGAAGTCAAAAACAGATATCAAAAATTTTTCGACATCAGCATGAATGGAGTTTCTAAGAGAATATCTATCGATCGCATTAAACCGGCTTTTGTGGACGCAACCTCTGGGCAACAGCGGACTTCAAGTTCATCAGGTCCCCAGGATTCAACAAGCAAAAATGAAAACCAAAAGAACATCAACGAGACAGACAAGCAAGAAGATGAAATTAACAAACATACAACCTTAGAAGAGGGAAACCGGATGACACGATCGGGTCGGAGAGTGCACTTTCCAAAGCGTTTCCTTGATCAGATTGGTTTTTAACAGTACATACCTATATGATTATGTTTCAATTATAATACATGTAAATTAAAAAATGGGCATTGCGCCTTTTGTACGTAGCTTATTAAATTTTATTTTGTTGTCAACGTTTCATAAGTTAATATTTTGTTTACTTTGGTTTTTTTTTGTTTCTTTCTTTTAGGAAGGGAGGTTGTGTGGCGACCATTTTGGCAACACTGCCTTAAAAAAGTGAACCTTCCTAGACTGCTTTTTAGAAGTTGATAAACAAGTATCTTTTCGTCCGAACACGTGTTGCTTATTGTACCTCTTAGTGTTCAAACCGAAATCTCATTAAAAAAATGAAGTTAATCATTTATTATCTATTACTATGTCATTTATTAGCGTGTAAAGAAGGGGTTGTTTAACCCCACCCTGACAAAAATCGCCAACTCTGGACGAAAACGTTCTCCTGTACATCCTAAGGACTGACCAGTTGGTGAACAGGTTCATCTCTAATGGCATACTAAACCGTTGGAATTGTCGAACGTGGGCAGAGGGAAATCCTAGAATTTTGTACTATGTCATCATCAGGTGGTATCAACGATTGGTGTGAACTTCTCGGAAATAAATTAATTGGGCCTTATTTCTACAAAAAGAATTTAAATGGTGCTCAGTTTTTCAATTTTTGAGGTAGGTTTTACCAACACATTTAGATGAAGTTCCTCTACAACGACAAATAATTATTCTCCAGTTTGAATGATACCCCTCACACAATTCTTTTCAGGTGAGACGTTATTTGAATCGTCTGTTGGCATCCTCAGTCACCTGATTTAAGTCCAGTTGACTATTTTCTGTGGGGCCATTTAAAAAAGAGCCTCTAGACCAATCATAACCTAGCAGTCTCAGTTGAAGAACTGCAGGAAAGGATGAAAAATGCTTCTCAATCCATCACCATTGACTTTAAGGCTCTGAGCACTGGTGAATAATGTTTAATTTTGTGTCTTTGCATTTTCACCTAGGCAGGTAGTTCGAACTTGAAATGTGATAAATAAATAGCAAACCAAAAGACTGTTTTTGTTTTTCAAACTTATTTGCATATCATTGTAAGTTTTTTGCCAAAAAATCCGATTGCACCAATTTCAGCGTAAAAAAACCCTTTAATGTGGTGTGTTAGGATGTGTAGAGTCGTATTTAAAATTTTGAAGTTGAGCTGGGCCTGAAGTACCCTGTATAATTTTTTTCCAAAAAAGATTAAAATTTGAAACTCGACTAAAGATATTAAATATGTAGTTTTTATTTTTTTTTGGTAGCGTCGTTGGTCCAAGAGAAATTCCGCGTGATATATACTATGGCATGATAATACAATATTTGGACCATGTATTCTAGGTATTTGGGAAAACTATGAGGCTACAATTTAAACTTTTTGCAATCGGTTTTGTATTGAAATAGACACCAAGTATAGAAAATTCTTTAAAAATTAAACTTTTTGTGTTTTTAATGCTAATTAATAATTCCACATCCCTGATCGTCCTTTACACAAAATTATAATGTCGATGGCTCATGACTAACAAGAAATGGTGAAACGTAAAATACAACAAGAATGATCGATGATTATGAAAGTGGTAAAAAATAATTTAGTATGGGTTATTAGATTAAGGTTTCAAAATCATGATTTTTGAGACGTACAGTGGAACAAGCAGAGAGTTATCATCTGTGAAGTTTGTACGACCAAAATGTCTCATTTAATTAAGGTTTTTCCGTTTCAAATAATTGACTGTCTTGTTTGGAGCCGAGGAAGAACCGATATGTTAATGTACGCGATAAAAATCCTCTTGAACCGTTTCTACCGGTATATTTAAATTGAAAAGGTGAAGTAAACTATTCGAAAGTCTTCGAAAGGATGGCCAGAGGGATCATTAAAATGTAAACCGCCCACCAAATCAGTAGCGGCTTCCAACTATGAAGGGGGGAAAAGGCCCGGAGAGATTTGTGCGCCTAATTATCAAGGCAACCCACCCACCTGAGATTATAACTCCTACGCGTCAAGAACAAAATCACCAAATTATGAAACTTTCTCCATCGGTTTTGGTTGAGCAACTCTTTCTTTGGATATGTATTACGTCGACATCAAAGTAAAGCCGGCCAGGTGGGAAATCGATATATCTCATTTGTGTAAACACGCAGATACGGATAAATTGAGATATGCGGTTAAAACAGTTATTATTAGATTCTGCAGTACGGTCGGAACGAGAGGTAAGGATGGTTAAGATGCTAACCACTAACGAGTTAGGTAGGTGGCCACGCCTACTGACTATTATAGCGGGCAGCCTCTATTACCTGAATGTAAGCCTTGTCAAAGCTGACGTGCCATTTCCAGCCGCCGCTACCGCATTAGTGCTTTCGTAGGAAACTTTCCGCGGCACCGATCACGGAACAAATTGAATACAGAAAATGTACCTTTATGATCTCGCTAACCTTCCGCGTTGGCAATCGTGTTCCTGAGCGTTTAAGATAAAGTAATTTGATCCGTATAAATCATGGAAGGAATATTTATTGCCCATGAAAAAAAACCGACCACCGTGTTTTTGTACGTAAAAATGGCCAACTTTGGAAATGCATATTTTCACAGCCTTTTAATTCATAGACATGCGCTATGTCTCATTTTTAGACAATTTTCGCTAAACAAGATGGCTTTTTTAAATATTTTTCCTAGCTTCAACCATCCATCAGTAAATTCAAAAATTTTGAGACATGTCAATTTTTTCACTTTTGAATGAATGAAAAACTGTTATTTTTATAATATAGATCAAAATAGAATACAGAAGATAAACATAACCGTAAATAGACAATGGATAGAAAAATCCGTCTGCCGTAGGTTGCACTGTTAAAATAAATAACGATGACAACTCTATACGCATTTTTAAAAGAGAAAAAAAATATAATAATTCAGATATCGTGAGATATTCGGTCTGGTGTGATGTAGGTTTCAGAAAAACATTTTCTTTATCGTGCCAACGTTTCGCTCTTTATTGAGATCATCTTCAGGGCCTGGGATTTACAAACATTGTTTACAATTAACAAATACACGTAGAATGTGGAAAAAAGTGAATTTATACAATGCAAATTATATATATTGATAAAATATATATATATATTTGATATATTTGAATATATTTGATTGAATATAAAAATATATATATATAATATATACATAATGTTTGTAAATCCCAAGCCCTGAAGATGATCTCAGTAAAGATCAAAACGTTGGCACGATAAAGAAATGTTTTTCTGAAACCTACATCATACCAGAACGCATCTCACGATCTCTGAATAATTATCGATTAACAGTTACTAATCACCACACATAAAATATATATATATATATATATATATATATATTATATCAGTAATAAAATAAAAAATGAAAATTCTTCTGTCAGTTCGAAACTAGCCCCAAGCCTGCTTCACAAACTCCTAGATCTTGAACCTCCTAAAAAACACAGAAGTTCACCCCTGGACAGATTTAAGCATTTTCTTTTGTACATTTTTCGAAAAGCTATGTTCAAACTGAGCTGTGGAGCCGGTAAATCGTCCTGGTGCGACGTCTTTTAGTAGTCGATAAGAAACTTTAATAAGATGTTAATTGGGCACTATCCGTTTTGCCCGATTTCTAACCGTTTTGGAGTTATTCGCGATTTTTAGGCAATAAACGAGGATTTTTTAAGTGCCAATTGAAAGATTGACTCACCCGATTTTACCATACATAAACCTATTGCTTCAATATGTTATTCGAAGCCAAACTGTCACACAACAACAGCTGCGAAATGGGAATAAAATGTTGAATTTCCATGATGAGGTCAACGTGTGGTTAGTCCAAAAGGTCAAAATAAGTAAAAGTGACAATTGTCGCTTCCCTGGTCAGTCTTTTAAAAAATTCGTTGGAACAAAAATTGCAGAGCGTAAAATTTGTGACAACATGAAGGGTTTAAAATATGTGAATTCTTGAAAATCGGGAGAGAATGATCGTTTTTTTTCCATGAACTCATAAAAACTACTTTTTTTTGCCCCAAAATTGCAAATAATTAGAAAACGGTTGAGATATCGTGCAAAATGGAAGGTGACAAATTCTATTCAAAGTTATCGACTGCTAACGGGCGTCGCTCCACGACGATTTTCTGGCGCCACAGCTCGATTCGAAATTTTGGTAAAAAGTGCACAAATTAACACTTTCCAAATTTTTGAATTTACTGATGAATGATTGAAGCGAGAAAAACAAGCCATCTTGTTCAGCGTAAAATTTTCTAAAAAAATTAGACCTAGCGCAGGTCTCAGCTTAAAAGCTGAGAAAATTTCTAAAGTTGGCCATTCTTTCGTGCAAAAATCAGGGTTTTCTTTAATGTGTGGTGATTAGTGAGATGATTTTAATGTGATTCTACACGAGATGAACGAAGAATATGGGATTCTATGAACAAATTTCAACTACATATGGACACGAAGCAAAAAATGTTCTGAAGGACATCGCCAGCAATGAGAAGAAACTCGCATCGGCTATCAATCAGAGAATTTTTTGTTGAAATGCAGACAACACAACGCTCTGAAGATGATCTCAATAAAGATCGAAACGTTGGCACGAAAAGAAAATGTTTTTCTGAAACCTACGTCACATCAGACCGCATCTCACGATTTCCGAATAATCTTTTTTTAATAATTAACAACTTGCTGAATGTCACATTTTTAACCTATAGCGCCAAGCACCATTACGATATATAAATTTTTCATGTTTTTCTGAATATTACTAAATACGACGTTTGTTTTTTTTTCGGAGGATCTACGGAAGAGGTCAACACAGAGAAAAACTTCCTTCGGTTTTCGCCGAGCTTACGACAGTTTTTTTTTACTGTCATCTTCAGGGCCTGTTTTTATTGTCATATAAAAAACAAATAATTAAAATCATGAAAAAAAGATACGCCGCTGCTCTACCACCTGAGCTATCGTGACCTCTGAGATCGTGAGATCATCGTGAGGTAACGATAGCTCAGGTAGTCGAGCAGCGGCGTATCTAGCCGAAGGTCGTGGGTTCGAATCCCTCTCGTGCCATTAACTTTTTTTCATCTCAACTAAAAACCTTAATTAATTGTCATGTATTAATTAGTCAAGCGGACCACGAAAGTAGTGAATTAATTTTTAAATAATGTGTAGATGCTGAACAACTAAAAAAAAAAGTAATGTACTTCTATGCCCAAGACACCATGTTTCTTTTTATTTCCCCATTAAGGTTTAAGTAAGATAATTCAAAATTTCAATGTTTGTGCAATTTGTTTTTTCATGTTTTTAATTGTTTGTGTTTTATATGATAATAAAAACAGGCCCTGAAGATGACAGTAAAAAAACTGTCGAAAGCTCGGCGAAAACCGAAAGGAAGTTTTTCTCTGTGTTGACCTCTTCCGTAGATCCTCCGAAAAAAAAATTATGTTTCCAGCAGGTCGATAACCCAGCTCATTGTTACATTACTAAATACCTTCAGAAGACAGACTTTCTGAAAAATTCTCCTATACATTAAACGATTTTTTTTTTTTTTTAATTAGGAACAAAAAAGCAGATAATCTGTAAGATAGTCACGACAACACCAGGCGACCCCATCCATCTTGTATTTGAGCGGATTTAAAATGAACGTTTGCCAATTAAATAAAAAAATTAACGAAAATTTTGCTGGACCGCAAGAAATACGTCTAAATAATAAAAAAGGCATTTGTCCGAAGCCTGGGTCTAGAAGGAAAACGATCATACTAGGTTGTGCACACCAAGATCACACATAGTCACCTTCTAATGGGGTCCCCGTTGTGTCGAGAAGTTATCTCGAAAGAGCATCAAATAACAGCATGCAAAGAAAAGTCTGGACAAAAGAAGTACGACATTCCGGATGTCCTTAGGGTACGGCAATGGACACGCACTGATGGACTATTTCAGGGACATAAATATTTCATCTCGTATATAACTTTGCACTTTTTATTGAATTGTATATTGCATTATTTATTGAAACGATTGTATTTATTAGCGTAAGTAGAGGTATTTATCTCTAATTACCCCGAACAATATCAAGTACTCTTAGGTAGTGTAAATTGATGTGGTGTGCGAATGTAATTTATTAATGTCAATATATGGGTTTATCTTCAATTCTAGGAAATAGTGTGGATTAGCTTGTATAAATTGGGATGTGTGAATGTAATTATTAGCGCGAATGTTTTATCATCTATGAACCCGATGACTATCAAGTACTCTGGGGTAGGGTTATATAGGTAGACTGTTATATCTTACCTTTTTTTGTCGTTTGTGTATATCTGGTTAATCACAATTTTCGAGGCCCTGAGGTAGAGAGAAGATAGCACAAGAATAAAGAAACGAAAGAGTCGGTAACCATATTCAAATCAAAACTATGGCCAATTCGAAACAAAAAAAAAATCAGTTGTTTCAATCAAGCTTGCGTAAAACTACATATTATTTATTATATAAGCATAAGGTCATTGGAAACATTTGCGAATTTTTTAAATTAAAATTTTGAGCAAACAAAATACAAAATTAAATTGAGTGTAAATTTTTACCAGTTTCGAAGTTTTTTTTTTTAAACTATTAGTGATTTGTTTCTTAAATACTAGAGGATATAGCGCTTACAGAAAATTTGCCCCACCAATGAGCTTTAAACTTACAAGCGTAATTTCTCAAAAGTCAATTCGCACTAGCATAGTAACATTAACGTTTATTTGCAAAAACATTGATTTTTCGGTTACAACTGTTTATTAAAACAACAGTCATTAGTATTTTGAAGTTTTTATTAAAAAATAATGAAAGTAATACAAAGTGAACAGAAAAGATTATTTTGTGCAAAACTGAACTTATATAAATAATAAATAAATTAAATATCCAAAAATCCATCTTTTTGAAGAATGCAAGCCGGGGCGAGATAAAATTTAAATTTTTGAAATTTGCCAAAGGAAATGTAAAAACAACTAATATAACCGATTTTGACTATGATAAAAATGAAAAATAAGATAAAAAAGAAAAATTGTAATTAAAAATGTAGTGTTCTTAATACCCTTGTGAGGACCCCCTTCTTATTTTAATCTTTTGGGTATGTGGGGTAATAATATGAAAGTAGTAAAGTAATGTTATAAAAGTGTATAAATAAAGGGATTTTATGGTCGTTTCTCTTCTTTCAGGACATTAAAGTTGAGAGTGTTTATTCTTCTTCATATATTAATGAGAAGAGCCATATTATCCAACTTGTAAAAATGTTATGATTACTAGATAAAGAAATCCAAAGCAATGCATTATCAACAGGGTGTAATATATTAAAAATACTTACGACCCTCTTTAGAACACCACTTGATACCCTTGATGCCACGGGCGTTAATGTGACGAGTATAACGAACTGTTCCGCCAGCAGTTGTCCTCTCCGGTTTCAAATATGCATAAGTATTGTACCGATGCACTCAGGCGGAGGGTAAATCATGGCGATGAAGTGATAATGTCCAGAAATATGTCGGTAAGTTTGAAAACAATGGATGTCCCAAGATAGACAAAAGAAATGAAAGCTCTGACTCAAAAAATTACGTTTTATTGTTTTTGAAAATTGGCTCAAATTGTATTGTAACTATTTTCAATTAAATATTAGTATTATAACGCTATTCTTGATTTAAGAATTGTAAATTATATTATTTATTTATCTTTAATATTTTTAATAATTATTTTTTCCTATTCCTCTCCAAAATTTTTACCACGGATTTTTTCTTTATGTTAAAACATTTTTATATATAGCTACCAGATAACCAGAAAATTTCGTTGCGATTTTTCATTTGTTATGGTTTTAATTCCTGTTATTGTTACTTAATTCTTCCGTGGGTGTAGCTCTCTTCGAAACTAACGTTACTTATTCGGCAGCAGATTGAACTGGCACTAGCCTCGCATTTCATTAATATTTAATTCGTTACATATCTGATTTATTCCAGCACGTGTTTGTTCCATACACATGCAACGGAAACTTGTTCTGCACAACCTGCTGCCTGGCGACTCCTGGAGGGGCACGCATACTGGAGCATCGGCGTGACCAACTTGTTCAGTAGTCACAAGCTTCAGAAACTTATTCTACCCAAATTGAAGCTTGGTTGTTAGTCATCCATGTACCACTCGAGGAGCATCACATATGCACGATCCTGGGCACAAATCTTATTCAGCATAAATTTATTGGCCGATGAATGAACTGGAGAATGACCAGGGTGGTCGCTTTGCTCTTGTTCATTTATCATCTACACGGAGAACAAAATTGAAGTTATGGTCCATGGTCACACCATTGGCCGATTCGGACCACGACAAAGTCAGATGTTCAATTTCGACATTGTTATAAAGCTAAGCTTCCTGAAAACTATTGCCTACGTTTTATTATGATTAATTTTAATTTTCTAATATTCAGCAGAAACTTTTTAGCACATTTCGTTATCTATCCTGTTCAATATTATATCTATCCTACAAAAAGAAGAGTAGAGAAAGCTATCGCCAGTCATTGCCATGTTTACGTTCATTGGGACAGGTTTTTATAAAAATATACAGGAAATAGGATGGGTTCAATGATACCACCTTGAGGAACCGCGCCTGTGGTGTACTGCGCAAATTACCAGCGAGGTCCGACACTGTGACTTCAAATACGGGCCGCAGCACTTCGCTGCTGGTCATGGGACACTATTGCCAATGGCGGCTTTCAGGCTGTCACTCATGCATAGCAGCCATTGCGAAGAGATACTGCACCAGTAACAATGTTTCTCAATTGGCAAGGAATGACCGAAAGGATACTAGGAATGGTCTGGATAAAAGATAGAAATGTACTAGTTTTTTTATGTCATATGGATTAGTTTTATAATGTTATATTTCATAATTCTCCTAACTATATCACTTTTCAGGGTGAAAGGCCTTTTGATTATCTATTAAAACCTAGTTTTCTTCTAAAGAGTTAAGATATCGACTATCTTCTCTAAGTTGTGCATTGGTTAGTCTTGGCCTGAAACCAAACTGCTCCGGCATAACGATTCATTCAATAAACTTTACCCTTCATCGCATCAATCTACCTTCAATCTAAGGTAGAGATTAGACCTAACACCTAAAATACTTATAGATAACTTCTATACATTAGAACAGTGGTTTACAGGACACCTCTAAATCAAAAGCATAAACTTTGCCCTCTGGAAAATCCCTTCAGCCCATTACACTTTATACAATTTTATTCCTCTTCAATCGAAAACGTAGTCCGTTTTATTGAGCTGTATTTATACATAGTAGATAAGTGACCTGAAAACATCATGACTGCTTAAAAGAACTGAATTTACATTACCGACTGCCAAAACGACTACTTGATCCAAATTAACCCAAGGCAAAGACTCATCTATTATACACTACACTAAAACCTATATGTGGTGTTTAGAGACCGTTAGTCAAAGATTATTCGGAGATCGTGAGATGCGATCTGGTGTGATGTAGGTTTTAGAAAAACATTTTCTTTATAGTGCCAACGTTTCGATCTTTATCGAGATCATCTTCAGGGCTGTGCTCTTGGTGCTCTTGATCATCTTGAGTGAACTCTCAATACGACAGACAAGAATGACACATCTACACGGAAAACAAACACTTTGAGCCCTGAAGATGATCTCAATAAAGATCGAAACGTTGGCATGATAAAGAAAATGTTTTTCTGAAACCTACATCACACCAGACCGCATCTAACGACCTCCAAATAATCATTGTCTAACCGTCTGCCGACCATTGTCTAAACACCACACTAAGCCATAGACTAGAAAGTAGTAAGAAAGGTCGGGTTCTGGGCTTGATAAAGAAGAAGAAAATTGAATTCGTTAATTTTTAAGCTGGTTTAGAGTGAAATTGAAGTTGAATTGATTTTTGTTTTGCAAATATGTCTACACAACACACAAACACTCTTGCACAATTCACATATCTTAAAATAGGCTAATATATAAAATCCCAATTAAAAGAAATTAATTAAAAAAAGAAATCTAGTCTTAAGTGAGAATGATTTTTTGCTACAGTATGGTTTTAGTACCTCTAGAGACTCCTAAATACAGATTTGTGTTTGAATATTTATTTAGAAATCATGCATAAAGTATTTCTACTCTAGAAATACTTTGATTGAATATATAAAACATATATTTTGCATTGTATAAATTCACTTTTCCACATCCAAAATTTAATTGTTATATGTAAACAGTGTTTGTAAATCGAAACGTTGGCACGATAAAGAAAATGTTTTTCTAAAACCTACCTCACACCAGACCGCATCTCACGATCTCCGATCAATAACTAAATCCTATATGAACGTATAGATTGCAAAAATGTACCACAAAGATGAAAATAGGGGATTATCATAAGGTGATTTTAGTCTTATATAAAAGTAGTTAATACTAAAAAATTGTTGAGTCACTATATGTAGCACATAAATATAAAAATATATAAAATTCAAGCAAATATGAATAAAATTGCTCATTCTCAAAAAGTAGCACTTTCATATTCAATAGCTTCCATTTGAAAAGCTGTAGAGTTCCTAAAGATTTATGCGGGTGAATTATTCATAAGAGACAATGTATGTTGCAGGGAATGCAAACATGTAAATTAAGACGAATATGCTTCGGCCGATTTAAATATTTTCAATCATTCTTGTATCTAGGAAGATAGCATCATGTAGACATTACACTTCGGCGCCCTATTGATGACTATACAAAGGCGAAAAGGTCGAGCCTGCTCCTTATGATATATTCACAGTTCGTAATGATATATTCAACCCGGGGGATCTAATTATTGCAGGCTTTGTTGCACAATCCAGGGACAGAGGGGAGATAAACGGTTTGATCCGTCTCCCTTAACAACCACAACACGAGCCGGTGGTTGAAGGATGTGGGAACTTTTCTACGGTGGTAGCTGGGCGCCGCGGGGTGACTATCTGAGATAATTCAAGTAATTTATCTGCTCGTTCCCGTGCTACACTATATCGAGTGTGGGTGTAGCCTGTAGAACCTCTCTCCCAGGCTGACCGTATAAATTATCAGATACGTTGCATTCTAGCCTCTGTCTCGTTGTTACGATTTGGATCGACTCTATAAACTTATTGCTCCGTTATAAATCCAACCAACATAACTATAACCATTTATGAGATTATTACCATAAGTATTAAAATAAAAAATTTAACATTTAAACATTCTGATAAATCCTTCGTTTACGTTCTGAAAAATATTAAGTACATTAATATAATCAATAAAATTGATGAAACTTTTACACTACTAAAAGGTTAATAATAATGAGCAACATCTATTAGGTTTCGTGGTCTGATTGACCAAATAAATTCTTTTCAATTAATTAATCTTTAATTAAGGTTGTGGTTGAGATAAAAAAGTCAGTGTCACGAGCGGGATTCGAACCCACGACCTACGGCTAAATACGCCGCCCTCTACCACTTGAGCTATCGTGACTTCGATCCACTCGGACGCTAACTGCCCATCTCAACCCCACCTTTTGAATCTTCCCTCCTTTTGGCCAGTTTTCAAAGGTTCGAATCCCGCTTGTGACACTGACTTTTTTATCTCAAGCAAAACCTTAATTAAGTGAAAAGAATTTATCTGGTCAAGCGGACCACGAAACTTAATAAAATGTGATAAGCAAAATGAAGTATACTTGACTAAAGCTCTCTGTGGCTATTTCATTTGTCCCTGAGAATCAAATAGATTACTCAACGTTTGAAGAATGGCAAAAAGGAGGGAAAATTCAAAAGGTGAGGTTGAGATGGGAAGTTAGTGTCCGAGTTTGTTTAACCGACTGTCGTGGGTTCGAATCCCGCTCCTGACACTGACTTTATTATCTCAACCAAAACATTTTTAAAAGATCAATTAATTGAAAATAATGAGTAAATTATCAGTAATATTTCATTATTGAACATGTATTAAATTATTATACACTTTGACAAATGGCCAAAAAAAAATGTGGCCACTCTTAATAAACTGCTTAAAAATATATAGGGATATTGCCTATTTTGTAGTGTTTACTTTCCCTAGCTTTTTATTTTATTTTTATTATAAATTAGAAAAGTAAACTAAAAATTATTCCAAAACTCGTCGAATGTCTGTAGGGATAGGAGTTTTACAAAAACCATTACGCGAAGCCTGTTTGGTGACTTAAACTTCTCTTCCCGCTTATACTTTTTTATTGGAGCGTTTTGACAAAAATCCCCGAGATACATAAAGTTTTATTTTTTTGTCTTGTTTATCATAAGTCAAAAAATGTTGATCTCACTCTCCAGGCTACTCGGATACGAATAGAGGCCAAACTAAACTGCTCGACAATGAATAGGAATATTGTCAATTTTGAAGTATTTACTTCCCTAGCAATTTGACTTTATTTTTCTTACTAATTTCATAAAAATTTATTAAAAATTATTATTTTTTTACTGATGGAAAATTTAATTAAGAGATTTTGCAAAATAACAAAATAAAAGGTTTCAATTCCACAAATACATGCCGTGTATAATGTCCTGTGTTAGCTAAAACCTCTGTGCACCTGTTAGTCGTACTGTTAACAAATTTGTCACTAATGGCATAAGGTATTTCACTCCATCGAGGTTGCAACGCTGCAGTAAGTTCTTCCAGGTCAACTGGCTGCGGATGGTGATCGAAAATTGGCAACGCATCCCACATGTGCACAATTGGATTGAGGTCTGGAGACATTGATGTACAACTCTACTTCTATGAGGTCTGTCATTGTCATCCAGAAATCGAAAATGCCCCTGCCAATGAGATCCCTGGTTTGAGGGATATATTCCTCTATCTTTTCTTGACATAACGGATTGCGGTGAGGTTGCCTCGAACAATATGGAGTCCAATTTATCCTCCAGTGTAAATCCCAGCCCAGATCATTACACCGCTTCTTCCAAACTGCACTGAGGGGAGCACGAATAAGGTCTGAGCAAGTTAGTACTAAAATCTTTTTTTCGGATGAGTCAATGTTTGGTTTAAGGACTTCTGACGGCCAGCATTAATGAAATTCTCTTCTAACTATAAAAACCAATAAAACAACGTAAATCCGTTTAGTAGCAACTACGGATACGGTAAGAAAGCCTTTGTTGACAAACCATAAAATCTATTTACATTGCCGTAAACTGTTTAGCTCTAATAGTGATAATTTGATTTTCATGTGTAGTATAAACAAAAGTGTACCAATGACCAGAAGAACCCTACATTGACATAAATTCAACTGATCGCTGTTAAAAATAATAATCTGTGGGTCGTCGAAAAGGCTCTTGCGAGTCAAGAGCACGACCGGTAGTTGGCCCTTAGACCACCTGAGCAGGAGACGAGGGATCGTCCTCACCCGATTTAGGATTGGGCATACGCGGTTGACACACGAGCAGGTGCCCCTTATTCGGAGAAAGGCTGCTCGATGTGTCCCACATAATAGAGGCCTGTCATGCCTTGGCTCCATACAGAGAGCGTGTAGGCATGACGCCGGATTTAAGAAGGTTCTCGACCACGGTAGCGAGTTTTGTCCCTTACTATTTAGGAGAATTGGGAAATTTTTATATAGCCGTCAAGATATGTGTTTTGTGTTTCTATGTTTTTTATGAGTGAGTGTATTTCTTAGAGTGAATGGTGAGGGACTGATGGTGGAATAGCACCTCCATCGCCCCTCGAGCTGAGTACGTGTCGTGATGATGCCCACCCCCTCGCATAATAATTACGAACTTTGGCATAAAAACTGATATGATAGAAGGAACTAAAAAAAGATAATTTCCCAGGAATTGTATCTCACGTTTGTGAACGACTACGAGAAAAGAGCTGAATATTTATAAAAGTACCCCATCGACCCCAAGATTGATGATTGGTTTGTTATTGTGTGCATGTTGATTGAGGAATATTCAGTACTCCATCCACCAAATTGAATGAATGCAATGTATTTAGGCGTGAATGTATTTATTTGTGTGAATGCGTATTGAATGTGTGTTGCAATATTTCGCATGCGCTCGGGGCTGAAATGAACAAGCTGTCAGATGCCCCTTAAAAAAAGTGTCTTTCGTGAGCTCACGTATGAGTGAAACGTAAGAAGTGAGTTTATATTGTACTCACCCACTCGCATAATAATTACGAACTTTGGCATAAAAACTGATTTGATAGAAGGAACTAAAAAAAGATCATTTCCCAGGAATTGTATCTCACGTTTGTGAACGACTACGAGAAAAGGATTTGTGGATAACATTCTCTTTCAAAAACCAATAGAAGCATAATATTTTCAACATGTATGACGTTTCGCAATTTAGACGATTTAATGGTGATTTGCCCGTTGTAAGGACGATTGTAACCTGGCGGATAATCACATCGCATCTGCGCTGGTGCCAAGTCACGGTGCCAATCGCCACTGCTTCTCCCACGCGCCTCAGCTCATCATTTACAGTAATTACCCTCGAACATTACTACATAAACATTAATACTGGTTTTAACACTCTTTCTCTATTAAATCACTATCCTTTGATACTACTAAATCCGATTAACATCAACCGAGCGTGTTCACCCCGTGTTAGCACTTTATCAACCGAGTTGAACAAATATATTAAATTGCGATCTTCATTTTTAACGTCTGTACCTTATGCCAAGTTGTGTTCTTTGCTTACCGATTATCTCTTCTTAGTCTTAAAATATGCTAATTCGACTGTAGAACGTTACTGGTGATCCGTGGTAAACGTTCCAGACTTGCAGTTATCGCCTAGAGTAATAGGAGATAATTCCAGAAGAATAATAGGACAAAGGTAGGTAAAGAAGCTCCGCCTCGGGATTAGGAGGATCTTTGATGGCTAAGGCCGAGATTTACTGCATCGTCTTTCTATTTATTACAACAGGCGAGAAACGTCATCAAGTCCTTTGTGTAATTTGTATAAGCCCCGGATTTCGTCGTTGAAGGCGAGTGGGTGGGCTTCATTCTTTTAAAAGCTTTTATGATAGATAGATTAATACTGTATTTCAGCAATAGCTATTACAGGGGGGAGCCAAATGGTAAAATAAAGATATATACATCATTAAAGATATCTTTCAACTTAACTTGACATGACACTATTTACAAAAGTAATTAATAATAATAATGTGTGGTGATTAGTGACCGTTAATCGATAATTATTCAGACATCGTGAGATGCGGTCTGGTGTGATGTAGGTTTCAGAAAAAGTTTTTTTTATCGTGCCAATGTGCCAACACGACACTCAAGAATGGCACAATTACACAGAAGACAAACTCTTTGAGTGAGTAAAAATACTTTGATTGAATATAAAAAATATATTTTGCATTGTATAAATTCACTTTTTTCCACATTCTACATGTATTTGTTAAATGTAAACAATGTTTGTAAATCTCAGGCCCTGAAGATGATCTCAATAATGATCGAAAGGTTGGCACGATAAAGAAAATGTTTTTTCTGAAACCTTCATCACACCAGACCGCATCTCACGATTTCTGAATAATAATAATAATAATAATAATAATAATGTGTAGAGATTAGTGACCGTTAATCGATAGTTATTCAGATATCGTGAGATGCGGTCGGGTGTGATGTAGGTTTCAGAAAAACATTTTCTTTATCGTGCCAACGTTTCGATCTTTATTGAGATCATCTTCAGGGCCTGGGATTTACAAACATTGTTTACATTTAACAAATACATTTAGGATGTGGAAAAGTGAATTTATACAATGCAAAATATAAATCGCATCTCACGATATCTGAATAATAATAATAATAATAAAATCATCAAATACATGGAGCTTAACTTAAAATCAATAATTACATGACGCAACATTGAAACATCATTTATTGACAATAAACGCTCTCAATTTAAGTGTTTCATAAACAAAATTAAACACATCAATGGCCTGGTTTTTGCTATAAATTTTAGCAAGAACTCAAGTTTGTCTAAATTGTTACTATTTACACGTGTATCTATGTACTTTTTTAAATAAATGGATCTTTGAGGTTGATAGATAAATTGGACAATTTAAAAATATATGTTCCAAGTTCTCCTCTTCAAAAAATTTACACAAAGAACGCACTGATTGTCTGTCAATTACATATTTGAGCCCATTTATAAAAAAATTGATTTCCTTAGTACTAGACGCCTTAGTTGTTAAAATAATCTTTGCTTATTTATTGACAAATTTAGTTGTAAATAATTTTAACATTTATACAACACGACACGCAAGAATGGCACAATTACACAGAAGTATTCACTTTTTTCCACGTTCTACATGTATTTGTTAATATTTGTAAATCCCAGGCCCTGAAGATGATCTCAATAAAGATCGAAACGTTGGCACGATAAAGAAAATGTTTTTCTGAAACCTTTCTGAAACGTTACACCAGAACGCATTTCACGATTTCTGAACAATTATAAAATTAATCTTGAAACTACTTACATCAGTGAATATAACACAAGACACTATTCATTGGCTAACTCACATTTTTACAATAAAAAAGACTATGCAATATTATAATTTTTCATTAAATTCACTAGTTTCGTGGCCTTGACCAATTAATATCTTACAATTAATTAAGGTTTTCAGTTGAGATAAAAAAGTCAATGGCACGAGCGGGATTCGAACCCACGATCTTCGGCTTGATACGCCGCTGCTCTACCACTTGAGCTATCGTGATCTCGATCTACTAGGACACCAACTTCCTTTCTCAACCTTTTTTTTTTATATATATAAAAAAGGTTGAGAGGAATAATATCCAAAATTTCAAAAAGTACAAAGAAGGCAAAAAATTTATACTTTCAAAAATTATTCCTCTCACACTACAAATTCACGCTAATAAATACACTGACATGCAAAAAATTCCACCCACTTGTAATATACCTTGATTTGTATATATTTATAATGTATTAATCAAAATTTCACCTTTTTGAACGTTTGATAATTGAGTTTTTATCTAAGAAAGTAAAAAACAGTAAATTGCTAAGGAAAATGAAAAACAAGACAGACAGATAAAATTTGTTTATTATTTTTTTAATAAACATTTTAATGTCGTGCATTTTTCCTTCGATGGAAGTTTGCCCATTCTTCACGAAAAGTCCTTTCAAGATCGTCGAGTGTACCAGGAAGTGATGGTTCACTTTTTCCACATGTAATTGTTAAATTTAAACAATGGTTGTAACTCCCAGGCCCTGAAGATGATTTCAATAAAGATCGAAACGTTGGCACGATAAAGAAAATGTTTTTCTGAAACCTACATCACACCAGACCGCCTCTCACGATTTCCGAATAATTTATACAAGGATTTTTCTATAAAATTTTGAGTTCAGCACCTTTTCTATGTCTGTTGAGTAGAGATTATTTTTCCACAAAAAAATACTTTCTTTTTCGCGTTTTAGACATTCAGGATCGCAAAGGCACATCTTGTTACAACCTATACCAATCAATAACTTTTGCAATTGGTAGAACCAGTCCTTATAATTTACTTTTAAATCACATGCTGATGAATTGGCCTTACGGAAGACATCATGAAAGGATCTTCTCAGAAACGAACCATTTTCCGTGCTCTACACTTTTATCAACAAATTTAAAATTCTTTTTAGCAACTGCACGGTAATGAGCTCAAGTTCAAGCTCAATCCTTATATAGTGACTCGGACTATTTCTGGCCAAATGGTAAAGTTGCTTAAAATACCGTACTTGTAATTTATCCATTTCGTTAAAATTTGCCAAGGGACCACAATTCCGCAGAATACAGCTTTTATGCTTGGAAGTTGAGTTATACGAGATATAATTTCAACCAGGTTGATATATAATTATACTATTAAAGCAATTTTGATTGATTTGGCTGTATCTTAAGACCTACGAAAATAAGTCCATCCCAGTTGACGCATACTCTGCGTAAAGTCCGTTACGACTTTGTTTAAAGAAGACTATATTCAAAATAAAATATTAAGATTCTAACTGTTCTACTCCTAATGTACCTAGTTCGTAAAAATACTTTTAAAATAATTCTCCTGCCAGTACGTATTTTTCTTTATGTAAATTTTACACAACATCCTTTAAGTTTCATTTTCTATGTTTGAATAAAAAATGAGGCCCCCGAGGAACTATTTCACAGATTGTTCGCGTGGGCGTCTAGTTTTTTAATTGGTTCCCAATGATAAATCTTTCCGATCACCATTAAACGCCCGAGTCAATTACTATCAAGGAATTGCCTATTAATTTCACCTTTATTTTACCTCTGAGTCTGCTCGGTTAAAATCAACATTCTCCAACGGTTCTATTAAACGTAGAGATATTAGAATTGTACGTTTGTGTTATTGTCCTATGATAATCTTCTTTTTTTAATAAAAAATTCTTTATAAGTTGAATACAAATTGCTCTATTAAAAATCTCTTTCAATATGTAAATAATGAAAAAAATATATTTTTTTTTAATTGTTAAACAAATGTTTATAATAACGCTGTTTCTTACATGAAACAAATTATTGACTTAATTTAAGGTAAATTACAACAAAAAATGTTGAAAAGTTACATAGGCCTATCTAGCCACTGCGCAGGTAGGATCCGTAAGTAGGGAGTCACTAATCATAATTTGATCCAGAAATTTTTTTTGTAGATTTTCCTTGTCTTAAAAGTTATTCAAGTTACGTATTCTTTTCATGTAAAGTTTTGGTTGAAATGAAAAAGATAGTGTCACGAGCGGGATTCGAACCCACGACCTTTTGCTAAATACTCTAATACTCTACCACTTGAGCTATCGTGACCTCGATCCACTCGGACACTTACTTCCCATTTCAACCCCACTTTTCGAATTTTGAGTTGAGATGGGTAGTTGGTGTCTGAGTGGATCGAAGACACGATAGAGCAAGTGGTACAGCAGCGGCGTTTTTACCAGAAGGTCGAGGGTTCGAATCCCACTCGTGACACTAACTTTTTCATATCAACCAAAACCTTACATAAAAAGATTAAGTAATTGAAAGAAGAAATTTGGTCAATAGACCACTAAATATAATGGGTTATTCAATTTATTCAGCCCTTAAGATCTTCCGTTCATTTTTATACATTCTGACTCTACATTTTTACACACAATCATCTTTCAAATATTATTTTCAAAACAAAGTATGAATAATGAAGATAAACAAAGTAAATAGAAATTAATTAGTTGCTACTTTGCAACGCTTAGTCTACGACAAAATTATTTTAGAAAGTCAGCATGGGTTTCGTAGAAACAAAGAATTTATTATCAAGAAATATAACAAAGTTGATAAATTTTTCAACCCTAAAAATCCTTGAATACAATTTTTTGGAAAATAACAAATCTCTCAAATTCACCTCCCTCCACTGTCTTTTATAAATCAAATAGCAATAACTTTATAAGTTCGGTGGTCGGCAGAAAACATTAAAGCAGTTTAGAACTTCATAAAACAAGCATAATGACAAAAACTTCGTAAAAAATAAAAATAGAACTGGAGATTAAAAAAAATGAACGTTTAGTTATATTTGCTGATTTGTTTCTTCTTTTTTGACTTATTATATTAGAAAATTGAAATTTAGTTAAAAGCAAAACGACACAAAAGAAAAAAATCTCGGGGTACTCGAGGTCCAAAATTGCAAATAATATTTAAGGGTGCCTAAAAAACCAAAATGTTTTTTAATCCTCTTTGTCGGTTGTTGGCATTATAAACTTCTAGCGTTTTTTTTCAGAAACAAGACAATAATCAAATTAATTTAATTAATTACAAAAAAGAACAAATACTGCTACTAAAATGTTATTCAGCTTTCTGTAAAGTAAGTCAAATCATTATTTATACACAAAAACAATTTGTATTTCTTGGGTTTCTTTTCAAGGAAGACACCCATAAAAAATTAATTTTCTTTTTATTAATATTGATTTTCATTCATTTTCTTTTTCTTTTTTCTTTTCTTTTCTTGAAATCTATATCAATAAAAAGAAAATGAGTTTGATAGGTGTCTACCTCCTGAAAAGAAACCCAAGAAATACAAATTGTTTTTCCGTACTAATAATGATTTGAACCTGCTTTACAGAAAGCGTTTTCTTTTTTGAAATTTCTCTTATATTTAATGTCCTTCATTGCAATCGTGACTAATATTTTTTTTCAAAATAAATATAAAAAAATTCTTTATTTTACAAGACAAATGCAAGCAAATGCAGAAAAAATAATTTTATAAAATGACAATTTACTTTTGAAAAAAGCTATAACACATAGTTTGTAACTGAGCGTCAAAGGAAAGGATATTGAGATCTTTTTTTTATGTTTTTTTTTTAATCAAAGAGGATAGTTGATATTCATTTTTTGCATCAATACAACCATCAATGCAAATTTTTGGGGAAAATTTCCAAAGTTTTTGCTTTCCAAATGCCTTTCAAATTTTTAGAGCACCACAAAAATGGTGGCTATTTCTAATGATTATACCAATCTACAGGAATCTTTACAGGTTTTGACAATTATACACAAATATAAGCTGTAATTGCCCAAACTTAACCGTAAATAAATAAAGAACCGGAGAAATAAAAAAAAAGTTTTGTCAGCTTTTGTTGATTTCAACCTTACTTTTTCACTTCTGTTGACGTACTAAACATTGTGAACTTCAAAGAAGTGAATTTAAGTTTGTTTAAGGTTGTGATTTTCAGTAGCCTTGAATATGGATAAAATTCAGAGGTGAAATGATTTCTTAAGTGAAACATAGGACATCAGGGAGAAAAAAATTGCCCCTAGCGAATCCAATCAAAAAATGTCTATTTTTATTGCTATGAAAATTGGTATTTAGCCGTTTTAAGTTATGCTTACATCAAATCCAAATTTGTTTTTGTTTTTTCTTTTTAACAATTTTTTTGCCTGCATTACTCGAAGCGCCTGTTGGTTTGGTAACTTTATACATATCTATGTCGTTGAATAAAACGTGCATACTTATTTATTGAATTAAATTTAAAAAAATTTAGTCAAATGTTTTTTGACCAAAGAAAGTTGCTTTTAAATCGGTAAACAAACGATCATAGATATTCTCGTTAGTTCCAATCGATTCGTCTCTCAATCTGAATTTAATTAATTCGAATATTTATGCACTGTGTAAATGCCAGTTATTGAGGATCAATTTTGACTATATCTAAATATCCGAAGTAGATTAATCAGTAGATCAAACGGCTCTGATCATCTCGGTCCGCTTATTCTCGCTGTTTCCCCTCAGGCGTGTTGAAACGTTTCGCCATCTTCCATGAATTTTCTTAAGCGACGTTTTACGGCTTGTACAAATAGACAAATATCCATCAAAAACCCTGACAAGCCGGTCCCAGTTCAATCACGAATGATCACTTGGCTCCCATTTATACGAAACTTCAAATTTACAACGGTGATTATTGAAATCGAAAGAAAAATCGCCCGTATCCTGAAACGATATGCGCCTCCGCGTATCCCCGTTCCCAGAGACGATCATCACCTTCCCGCAACTACGATCTTTCAGGAATTTAATTAAAGGAAGCCCCGTCATCAATCATACGGTTGGGAAACTTTCAGGTGTCAATCAGTGAGGGCGTAATGAAGGTGAGCTAATCATTAAGATGAGTGTTGGAATGACCGACTGGGTAACCAAACCATTCTTTAACACCGCCGAAATCAACTTAAAAGTTTGTCAAATGATAAATTTGATATTTGTAAAAAAGTTTTTCTTTTTTTATGCTCATAAGAGAAATTTTCTATTAAAAAATATATGCCACTACCTATTGGCATTTCAAGCTAATACAATATAATCACTGCACAATTAGGTTCTGTTTCGTTTTACACAACAATAATTGTACACTCAAAAATGATCTTTTTCTTTTGAAAATACAACGGTAAAATTCAGGTTTATGACAAAAACGGAAGCTTTTGATATACTATGATTACTTTGAGCCATAAAGAGAAACTTTTAAACAAGTTCTAACGTATGAGATTTTCATAAAAAGCTCAAAGATTTCCATTTCACCAAATAGTATTTATTATATAAATTTATTACATTCATTAGTTTTTGTAGCCCGCTGGACCAAATAGTATCTTTCACTTAATTAATCTGTATTTAAGGCATTGGTTTAGATAAAAAAGTCAGTGTCACAAGCGGAATTCGAACTCACAATCTTCGGCTAAATACGTCGCTGCTCTACCACTTGAGCTATCGTGACTTCAATCCAGTCGGACATTAACTTTCCATCTTAACCTCACCTTTCGAATTTTGAAATGATAAATGGCAAAAAGGAGGGAAAATTCAAAATGTGAGGTTGAGATGGGAAGTTAGTGTCCGAGTGGATCGAAGTCACGATAGCTCAAATGGTAGAGCAGCGGCGTATTTAGCCGAAGGTCGTGGGTTCGAATCCCGCTTGTGACACTGACTTTTTTATCTCAACCAATACCTTAAGTACAGATTAATTAGTTGAACAATTTATTACATAAATCTATTTCTGTTGTTAAAAAAAATTAACAAAACAGACCAAATAGGTACAAGTAATGCAAAATCAAATTAAAATCATAAAACTCTAATTCAAGTTATGGCATAATCTCTAAAAACATATTTAAATTCAATTAGTTCATATATTTTATTGTAATTTTGGTCATTGGCTAAATATATGTAGTGTGGTAGAGCGAGTTGTTTTTGTGCCTGGAGCAGTAGGACATAAAATAGGATTTTGAAAATACGTCTCAGTGGTCGCTGAAAGTATTTATTGCTTGTATGATATGACATCTAGGGACTGTAATAGTAAATCGGTCAATTTTGAAGTACAACTGTCTCAATATATCCGTACCGAACAATCGCTGGCCCAGAATCAAATGCCATATCATATTTCATAAGAAGGGTTGAAGAAGGTCAACACCCAAAATTTCATGTTATCCACAAAGTTAAATTGCCCACCCTAAACATTAAACAGGGTTGGGACATCAATACTCTGACTTCTAAGGATGGCACATTCATTCAAAATGAAGTCAAGCTTGTTAATAGTAAACAACTGTCTTGCTTTAACAAATATATCAGCAGTTCGATATAAATGAGAAAAATGATGAGATCGAACGAAAAAGTTGGAGCCATCAGCGTAGTTAGTTTTCAAGGAATCGGGACACTATTAGTACTACTAATAGTATGGTAGGGCGTCACCATATAACACAAATACTTATACTACTGTGTGGTGATTAGTGACCGTTAATCGACAATTATGCAGAAATCGTGAGATGCCACAGCAGACCGCATTTCACGATTTCTGAATAACTAATGCTACTACTTACTAATGTTACTAATAAGTCAAATATCTTGAGACACTCCCATTTCAAAATTTTTTATGAAAACTGCCCGCACGAAGCCATTGCTAACTTTAATATAGAATGAGGCTGGTGATAGAAGCCGATCCACTTAGTACTGACGAAAATATCAGGAAGAACGGGTCAAAACTTTTACATAAATCCAGGAACGTCCAACTACACAATGTATATGTATATATCTGTCACAGTCTCTCTTTCTCTCTGTCTGTCTGTCTGTCTGTCTCTCTCTCTCTCTCTCTCNCTCTCTCTCTCTCTCTCTCTCTCTCTCTCTCTCTATCTATCTATCTATCTATCTATCTATCTATCTATCTATCTATCTATCTATCAATCTATTGGGAGCTGTTTTTCTTTATTTTGTTATGTTCACCCGACTTTATTTTTGATGGAGAATAGAGAAATATATAGAATATCGTTATAAATATCTTTAGATAAAAAGTCAGTGTCATGAGCGGGATTCGAACCCACAATCTTCGGCTTGATACGCCGCTGCTCTACCACTTGAGCTTCGAAAAATGGCAAAAAGGGGGGGAAATTCAAAAGGTGGGGTTGAGATAGGCAGGTAGTGTCCGAGTGGATCGAGCTCACGATGGCTCAAGTGGTAGAGCAGAGGCGTATCTAGCCGAAGATCATGGGTTCGAATCCCGCTCGTGACACTGACTTTTTATCTCAACTAAAAACCGTAATTAATTGAAATATATTAATTGGTCAAACAGACCACTAAAACTAGTGAATTTCATACACTGTATTATATAATTACAAAGCACGGCACCTATATTTGACCTTCCTCACGGTACTAAAACAACATATTAAAAATATTTTTTTTTTCAATTCAGTAAATTTCAAAACATAGAGATAATATTGATACTCAACTCTCTCTCTCTCTCTCTCTCTCTCTCTCTCTCTCTCCCTCTCTTTCTTTCTCTCTCTCTTTTTCTTTCTCTCTCTCTCTCTCTCTCTCTCTCTCTCTCTCTCTCTCTATCTATCTATCTATCTATCTATCTATCTATCTATCTATCTATCTATCTATCTATCTCGATCTCTATCTATCTATCTATCTATTGGGAGCTGTTTTTTCTTTATTTTGTTATGTTCACCCGACTTTGTTTTTGATGGAGAATAGAGAAATATATAGAATATCTTTCTCTATTCTCCATCAAAAATAAAGTCGGGTGAACATAACAAAATTAAGAAAAAACAGCTCCCAATTAGACGAATGCACTTAGAGTAATCGATTACCTAGTTTAGTATTGGAGGATATCCGTTTTTCTAATTATATCCACAGTAAAAAAAGTTTAAGGTGAAAGAAAGTCAGAACCGTGGGTATATAGAAAGACATAAGTACATCTTTCAAGTTAAATGCGTGTGAATAAGTGGCAAAGGTTAGCGGGGAAGAGTAATGGAGTCGAAGATAGAAGCGTTCGGCGATGAAAGGCAGCGGATGATTTGCATATTCTTCAAAAGCAGTCTGGTGATATTTCGATTGCAATAAAAGTGATTAGTTTTACCAACATAGTTGTCTGTTTACCGTTGGACTCTCGTCTGAGGGACGGCTGCCAATAATTTTTTATCACTTAGCCCTCGGGGAGAAAAAAAAATAACGACCAGTCGCTTTATTGGCTAGGCAATCCTGCAATACATCTCGATCACGCTGGAATATAGTCGTTTCAAGGCGTACATCTATTAAATAACAACTAATTGATTGTCTATGCTTAAAAACATATATATCTGCCTTTCAATTAGGACCACACAAAAAATAGCATAAATTTTTAATAATTACTAATATTATACAAGCTATTAGGATTCTTTTAAATGTTTTAATGAAATAAAAAAGTCAAAACGCCATGATTTCTAATCATCCTAAGTTTATCCTTCCACAAATAATACAGTTTATGTTCAATTATGGCATAATTTCAACAAGGAGTTTCATTAACTGAAAAAATAAAATCAACACGCTCTCAAAACGATCGTGGATTTAGTAATCCGGATCAATAATAAATATTGACTAATCACCACACAAAATAAATATTGAATAGATCAGAGAATAACATATACAATTAGTTTTTGTTCTTAATTGGTGTTCAAGATAATTAATCTTCAATTAACTTATCATTTAGGGTTATTAATTATACCAATGAATTTTGTTATTTATAAACATTACATTGTGAATGTGAGTCTCAATTCATTTAACCACTGTTAAGAAAAAAAAGGATTATTTCTTCTTAATTACATATAAATAAATAAGTTAATAATCAAAACTCATCAATATATAAAAATAAAAGTGGTGGAGAATAGAGAAAGCNAAGTATATTATACAATTTATAAATTTATTTTTTTCGGTATGCTACGAATTCACACCTAGATATTTGAAAAAAAAGGGAGCCATTAAATGTACTGTGGTTGGGATATTATTAGGTATGGGGTTCAAAATTATTCATTCAATTAATTAAGGTTTTTAGTTGAGATAAAAAGTCAGTGTCACGAACGGGATTCGAACCCACAATCTTCGGCTAGATACGCCGCTACTCTACCACTTGAGCTATCGTGACCTTGACCCACTCGGTCACTAACTGCCCATCTCAACCCCACCTTTTGAATTTTCCCCCCTTTTTGCCATTTTTTAAACTTTTTCATCTCAACCAAGAACTTGCAAAAACAATAATTAATTTAAATAATTAACATGCAATTAATTAAGGTTTTTAGTTGAGATAAAAAAAGTCAGTGTCACGAACGGGAATCGAACCCTCGACCTGAGGCTAAATACGCTGCTGCTCTACCACTTGAGCTATCGTGACTTCGATCCACTCAGACACTAACTGCCCATCTCAACCCCACCTTTTGAATTTTCCCCCCTTTTTGCCATTTTTCGAATCCCGCTCGTGACACTGACTTTTTATCCCAACTAAAAACTGTAATTAATTGAAATATATTAATTGGTCAAGCGGACCACTAAAACTAGTGAATTTCATACACTGTATTATATAATTACCAAGCACGGCACCTATATTTGACCTTCCTCACGGTACTAAAACAGCACATTAAAAATATAATTTTTTTTTTTTTAATTCAGTAAATTTCAAAACAAAGAGATAATATTGATACTCAACTTATGTGTCCGGAATTTTCAATAAAAACAACACTGTAGTAATAATTAAGAGAAAGATTTTATTTAATTTTTAATTAACCTCTCAACACGTTTTAAATATAAAATGTCAGGTTATAATAATACTGATTATATTTCAAGTGATTTTCAACACAACAATCGAATTTTTAAAAAATTTCCAATTAAATTAAAACTCATTAATATGCTTTGTGTTTATGTAAATTTAAACAATGTAATAAATAATTTTTATGTGCACTTTTGAGTATTATTTTAATATATACAGAAGTTCTAGATCCAACCAGGTTAGTGATTTGAGTGGCAAAGTGTTGTAACTATTTAGAGCTGGCAACACATTTGGGATGGGGATAAGGACACCTCCCACATAGGGTCGAGGTCGCTGAAGCCCCATCATTGGATGCATATATTCCTCAAGATTTCTACAGTCCATTTTGATAATTCCAATGAAAAAGGTTTAAAAATAAATACGCGTGGGTGACCGCGAGTTACCACAGCAGTAGTCGCTTAAAACGCAATACGAGTCCCGTTAAATCCATCCCGTCCAAGTATAATTAGCACCTAGCCATGAGATAATAAATCCGGTAATATTGTGATCCTTCTTTTCTACTGGACGGATAAATTTTGTGATTTATGACCCTGGACCTGTGCCGTCTCACAAGTTCCTCCCCCGTTACTGAGATTTAATTGAAGACCTCTGTATAATTGTCCGAAGATTGATTCCCATTTACTTAATTTATAGGTCGTAAATAACTAGCTTTTTTTGAATTCACCAATGGCAAAACTTCGGTTCGGTAACAATAAATCTCGTTTAAAAAGTGCTGTTTGAGTCGGTGGCCAACATCCTTGAAAAAAAGCCGAAAAATTCAACTAATGAACTTAACGATTTTTCAGTCAAGAGTTCCGCGGAACGGATCAGAGTTTAACCAATATTAATAAATTTATATTTATTTGACACTTGTTCAACAGCAATATTTTCTTGTCTAAATTGTAATCATTCAAATTGAAGAAGCCCGTCCCCTCCCGTTATCTGAAACTCATGACCAATTATGAAATACTCAATGTTAATGTTTAAATGTTGTTTTCGTTTTCTATATTTGAAACTTAGCTCAAAGACAGAAGGATTAATAAAAAAATCGGCCTAAATCTGTAACCCAATGAACTGAAAATTATAACTGTCTTTATCCAGCCGCACTAAAGAGGAAGATGGCGAAACGCGACTGACAGACCGGTCCTCCGAGGAAATCAAATTAAAACTACCTGTAACGACGAAAATTAAATCCATAAGATTATGGGTTAAGAATAAATCCTCGGTTCGGTGGAAAAACATTCCAGCACAGGATATGGAAACATTTCATTACAAAACCACCAATAAAACGAATGTCCGAATTAATTAACCCCTAGGTTAATATCATTCATCATCATCATCCACATATCAGGAATAGAATGGTGGTAGGACTGATGATTTCACTCTGCAGAATCCAGTGGCGTAAGTATAGACTCGGAGCAGTTTTGTAAAGATTTGTAAAGATACTTACAATTATTTATCAAAGATGTATTAGGGAAGGCATCTTTCCCGTTAAATGGAAATATTCTTATGTGGTTCCTATTTATAAGAAAGGTAATTCCCACTTGATTGTTAATTACAGACCCGTTTGCAAATCTTCTGTTTTCGCCAAGATGTTAGATTCCATTCTTGCTGAGGCCCTAAGCATGGCTTTTCGATCATAAGTTAACATCAATCAGCATGGTTTCTTAAGAAGTAGATCCACCAGTACACATTTATTTCATTATTATGATTTTATTGTTAATTCCCTTGAGAATGGAAATAGTGTTAACGCTGTATATACAGATTTATCTATGGCCTTCGATAGAGTTGACAATGATATTCTTCTCTTTAAGTTGAAAATCCTTGGAGTTGGTGATCCTTTGTTATCCTTCATCGAATCATTTCTATCTGGTCGCTTTTTTTCTGTTCTCATTAATAACTCTGTACCGGATAGGATTTCTACATTTTCTGGCGTACCTCAGGGTTCTCACTCCGTGCCCATATTATTTCTTGTTTATTTCAATGATGTCTGTAGTATATTCAAGGATTGTAAGTTTTCTTTATTGATTTAAAAAATTTTAATTCAGTGTCTTCTATTCACGACTGTGTTGGTTTACAGAGGGAACTGGACTGCTTCAATAATTGGTGTGCAGAATCGTCTTCCTTTGAATATTAAAAAATGCAAGGTAATTAAATTTTCTAAAAATATCCAACCTCGTGACTTTGATTGTTTTGACTATTTCGTTGATGGGCAGAGATTGGAAGAGGTTGACACTATCTCCGACCTTGGTGTCGTTTTCAGCAGAAAGGGTGATTTCAGTTACCATGTCAAACAGATTCGAGGTAAGGCTCTACGCAATCTTGGCTTTATTACTAGGTTTTCTAGAGATTTTAAAAACGTCTTGGCAGTTAAAATATTATATCAATCCCTCGTTCGTGGCCATCTGGAATATGCAAGTGTCGTGTGGTTCCCTTACTACGTTGGTGAGATTAGCGACTTGGAAAAGGTACAAAAGAAAGCAACCAGGATAATGGCCTTCAGGTTTGGTCTTGCACACCTGAATTATTTGGAAAGACTGAACTGGCTTGGTCTTGAGTCGCTTAGCTCCCGCCGTAATTTTGCCGACCTCATTTGGGGTTGGAAATTGTGGAATGGGGCCATTGATGTCCTAGACTTGCATTTGTCGCTATGTGTGCCTCAGCGACCACTTAGGAACCATAATTTGTTCTTTGTTCCACATTACAAAACAGAATATGGACTAAATTCACCCCTACCGAGGATAATGAGATTGCTGAATTATTATTCTAATGAAATAGATGTATTTCGCGATTCCTTGAATTCAGTTAAAGTTAAATTAAAATGTTTACTTGCCTTGAATCATTAAGCCTTGTGTTTTTGTTATTATTCTTAATTGTTCATTTGTTCTTTTTGTTATTATGTGCCTTTTTTGACTACTCCTCTTGTAGATTCTTTCTGTTGGAGTTATAATAAATAAATAAATAAGATAATACCAGAAAAAATCTCTTAACATCTCTTAACAAAGCTTTGAAATCTGGTACAAAGCCTTATGTTCAACGAAGAGCTATAAACAATATTGGAGCTTACACAATAAACCAACATAGACCAACATAGACCACTCTTTATAAATATTTGGAGATCGTTAGATGAGGTCTGATGTGACATAGGTTTTAGAAAAACATTTTCTTTGACGTGCCAACGTTTCGACCTTTATTGAGATCATCTTCAGGGCTCAAATTTGGTGTTTGTTTTCTGTGTTAATGTGTCATTCTTGTGTGTCCATTAATACTCAGTGCCGCCCACTAAATACCTATAGACATTTTTTAAAAAATTCGACAAACATCAAAAAGATGCATACTTTCCACTATGACAAAATTAAAAACAAACACGCCATCAAACTTAACTACTTAATCAACAAACAAACACCGTTTAATATAAACATTTTGTTCTATACCTAACATAAACTAACATTCCTCCAGAAATCCAAAAATCCCGCCACTTGGTCCCAAACATTCCATTCCCTACAACAAAACAGATTTCCCAACAGCTAAATTAATTACTGATGTAGACTATGTAATCCCAAAGACAACAAAAACAGAAAAAGAAAAGGACATAACACGATCAAAATGCATTAACACAGTAACAAATCACTTACAACACCTCACTACAAATCAACACAACATATTTCAACAAACATACACCAAAACAAACAAAAATTATTAAAATAATCCTGACATACTCATTATTTCTGTTGATAAAACAAAACAAACAGTAACAATCAGCAAAAATGTCTACAAGGAAAAAATTAATAAAATTATCAACGACACAAACACATACAGCACGATCAAATCAGACCCTACCCCTTCCCTCATCAAACAGACAAATAAAATCCTTCATGAAACACTTAGACAAAAAGACATTGACATATTGGGCACTCTCAACATGACACAGAAGAAAGATACATCTTCACAGAAAACAAACACTTTGAGCCCTGAAGATGATCTCAATAAAGGTCGAAACGTTGGCAAGATAAAGAAAATGTATTTCTAAAAACCTACGTCACACGAGACCGCATCTCACGATCTCCAAATAATAATTGGCAATCGGTCACTAAACACCACTCTTTATAACACTGACATTCAGTTTCTGATAAAAAAATGCTGTTGGTTATTTAATTTGAAGTTAGTTAACTACTAGCCTAAGAAATGTTAGGACTAGAATAAGGTTACGACCGCTCTATTGAGCAGCACAAATAATATTGTGCAGACATTGCCTAAGGTCAAGACTCTGAGTCCATCAGACAATGGTTTACTAACTCCTCGGTTCAATTGGAAAACGGCAAAACTACTAATCCGAGGACTAGTCAAAAACGATACGATATGCTGACTGCACACTGTAGACGCCGGACGAAAACGTGGACAGATAAAACGAGCCAAAGTATTACTAGAAAAAAGATACAACGTGACAAGTCCACTGTTGGTGCCTATGCCAAAACTGCGGATCAGAAAATAGGTTGAGGAACTCGATTCAACCGGATATATGGGCAAAACTATACGATTTTATGGTATTATTGCAAAAACTAACGGCAGAACTACTAATTTGAGGTCTAAACTAGAACAATAATAGGACTGTTCTGATTGGACATCATAGACTCCGAAGGATGAGATTCCTACTCTCATTCGATTTGAAAAAGATCAGGGCATGAAAGACATACAAGAGCCCTTAACAAAACTTTAGGATTTGGTAATTTTTTTCTCCTTTTCATTCCAAACTATGATGGAGAGGACCAATGGGATGGATGTCTGGACGTCTATGGAATTTCCAAATAGCCATTCTTAACAGGCTACTTGCCAAGTCCATAGTCTTCGAGATATCCTTTCCTGAACTAATAATAATGTAAAACAAACTGGCAAACCACTTTATATTACAGAAAAGTCACAGAAGATGCTACATTAGACCGAAACGTCTGAAAAAATAAATGCCTTTTGTAGAACATATCATTTATTTCCTACCCATCATCTTATATGTAATTACGTTGTTTCTGGGACGAGAAAATAATCGATTTTCTTTCTGAAAAATTTAATGTTACTAAAACTTCTTGTATGTAAGGTCTTGGTTGAAATGAAAAATTAGTGTCACGAGAGGGATTCCAACCGACGGACCTTCATTACGAATCTCTGCGACATATGAAGTGGCACGGGGAGTTGTTAGTGAAGTTATACTTCGTTTTACTATTAAATCCATTGGATTTAGTAGTCCGATTGACCAAATTACTTATTTCAATTAATTATTCTTTGTATGCAAGGTTTTGGTAGAAATGAAAAAGTTAGTGTAACGAGCGGGATTCGAACCGACGACCTTCGGCTCAATATTTCGCTCTTCTAACCACTTGAGCTATCGTGACTTCGATCCTCTCGGTCACCAACTCCTCATCTCAATCTACAACCTTTCCAATTTTCCCTCTTTTTTGCCAATTTTCAAATGTCAATGTTGGTGTCCGAGTGGATCGAACTCACGATAGCCCCAAATGGTAGAGCAGCGGCGTATTGAGCCGAAGATCGTCGGTTCGAATCCCGCTCGTGACTATGTCATTTCAACCAAGACCTTACATGCAAAGAATAATTAATTGAAAGAATTAATTTGGTCAATAAAGGTAAGTAAAAAATAATTAAAATCGCGAATATCTAGGAATCACGGGGTAAGATTATAGGCTATTCTGCTTCGAAACGTCTTTTGACATGCGTCCATTCCAAAGTAGTTTCTCTAGTTTTTGAAATTGATTTACTCAATCAATGTGTTTTTACTTGTTTTAATTAGGTCATCATTAGCAATGTGGAGTGAAACGAGAACATTTTGACACGGTAGTCGGTAAGACAGTGTTCGAATAATTTTAAGACACAAGTGAAATCCAGCGATATTTTGGATTCCTTTAGTGGAGAAGCTTCTATACCGGCCTCCTTTGACTAGGTTGTGGTTTTTTTTGTACAATAAATAAAACAAACCTAGAAAAAAAATTGAATAGCGCATAATTTAAGAGAATGGCCCTGTTGAAAAGCAAATGTAGAAATCGATTCTCTTCATTTGTATGTATCTCAGGGTTGGCATTTAAATGAAAAGGAAATTCTTCTTCATTCTCCTGTAATAGGTAGGAGGAGTAAGGAAGGACAGAGAAGCACATATAAAAAAGGAAAGATGATCCTATAGAGACAGATAAATAGGCAGACAATGAGTTGTAAGGCGGAGAGGCTCGGCTGAGATAATAGCATCGCCCACGCCCACACTACCTGTAATTGCTCCCGATCGGAGACTGAAGAAATCGGGAATTTTGCTCCCACTCCTCCGGCTGGCATCAATTGAGGATCCGGCGGCTTTTACATAATCAGGATTCCCCGGTATTTGGTCTCCGGTTAAATAACCGATCGTTTACATTGTCCGGCCATAGAGCCCGGGGCGAAGCTCTGGTTATTACGACTTTCAGGCATAAAAGACCGGAATGATTGGACGTCTATTATTCAAAACTCAACCATCGACTGAAACATTCCAAAATGAAATTGTAAATTGGAATGTAAGTGTCCTGTATAAAATAGTGTTTTCTCACTTGTAGAAAAATTAATGAGAATTTTATTGCCATGAAGTTTCCTTACTACCTAAATAATGGTCTGCGGTGTGATGTAAAGATGGAATTTCTGACTTTTGACAAGTTGATTCTGGAGTTAGGTGTGATAAGTCAGTTCTCTTCTCCATCTTTTTTCACTACCTAAAATTATGGATACCGTGGTACGAGCTGACAATATAAAAATCAGTTGCTTAATGAAAGCCGATGATGTTTAATTATGGTTGAAAATCTCCATGGACTCCAATTAAACATAACTAGTTTGAAAAAATTACTGCAACCAATGGGGGCTCTCCGTAAACTTGGAGAGATCTAAAATTGTGGTGTATAGACAAGAAGGCAGACAGTCCTCAAGGGAGTGATGATACAGTTGTAAATCTCAAATTGACGTGATCAATTTATGTGTGATAATTACCCATCGCCTCTGTTTTCTATCACAGATTAAGGAGAAAGTTGCGAAGACGGCCAACAATACTGTTTGATCGGATTTCCTTGCACAAAGCATGACCCCCTATTTCCAAAACATATGCTGAACAAATTTGGGGATATTAGAGGTTTGCAAGTCTGCAAGGTCTCTAGACTTGCTGGAGATTTTTACATTAATTACATTTCAAGTACTGCCTTAAAGTTTGAAATCTACCATCATTTCAAAGAATATTTGCAATTGAAGTAATCGCTAGAACGGGGGCCGCGGTAGCCGAGTGGTTAAGGCGGCAGACTCTCGGCTAGTAGATCCCGCGGTCGTGGGTTCGATCCCCACCGTCTCCTCTGGACTTTTTCTGACGCCTAAGGGGTCCGTTGGCCGCAATTGAAAGAAATTAACACGGCACTCATCAATGGAAGGAGCGGGATCAGATCTCAGCGACTCTGAATATGGTCCCAGCCCCTTCAAAAATGAGTTTCTTCGATGGAAGAACACCGGCACACCGGTGCTCAAATTCACCCCAAAAAATGGAGCCAGGGATAAAGTACAATAAGCTGTACAGCTGGAGTGCTCAGGAGGGAACTCCTCACTTCAGGGTTCAAAAACTGGATGACTCTTACCTCAAAGCATTCGTGTGAATTTAACCAGGACTTTTCAGACTCGCATTTTTGGAAGTATCTCCACATTATTAATTAATATTGGCGAGAATCATAAAAAAGAGGCTGCGACTAGTGTCATACATCCAGGTTCTTGTTTTAAAAGAAACTAAACATTCAATCAAGGTTGAAACGTGCATAACATTCAACCTAGGTTACCTAGGTACTCCAAGTCTAGTGAATCCTAGCTCATTTCTCCGCTCGATTCCTATTACCGAGCACTCATTAAATTTGTATGTGCTGTATGCTATTAGATACAGAAATTAATTTTTTTAAATATCCTCAGTCGTCCTTAACCATTTCTTTTTTTAGAGGGTAAATCAATTACAAGGTTAAATTAACCCACGGAGTGCCGGCCTTTTTGAAAATAAGCCCATTTGTAAGTGGGTACAACGGTGTACTAAGCGAGTACCAGATGGGATTTCGAAAAGGTAAATCGCAAAATTAAAAACTTTACTTTTTTTTATTTATCTGAAAAGAACTTTTGTGTCGACCGTTGGAGAGGGAGTAGCAGGAAAGTTCATGCAGTTTTTCATTTGTTATTGTTTTAATACCGTTAATAAACATTTTTATGTACTTTCAATTAATTAATCTTTTTATGTAAGGTTTTGGTTGAAATGAAAAAGTTGGTGTCACGAACGAGATTCGAACCCATGACCTTGAACCTGCTCAACACGCCGCTGCTCTAACCACTTGAGCTATCGTGACTTCGATCCACTCGGACACCAACTTCCCATCTCAACCTACCTTTCGAATTTTCCCTCCTTTTTGCCATTTTGTCCATAAAAAGATTAATTAATTTAAAGAAGGAATTTGGTCAATATATTGGATTATTTACATAGGACCATTAAATGTTTACATCACATAATATCAAGGGAATACGTAACAGTTCCTTCAGAAAAAGTGTCTTGAATAATTCACTGCAAATTATAAAATATTTTCTTCCTCGTGGCTCCGAAACCTATGAATTAGAGCCCTTTACTAGGAAAATTTGCATTACATTCGGTGATGAAACAATAAGTGAACACACTGCCTAAAAATTAGTTCAAAGGGTTTAAAAAAGTACTCCATTAAAGCCAAAGACTTTTGGTCAATGGGACAGTCACTTGGTATGACCTCCTGGTCCACATCCATTTTTCGTCGGATGTGACAATAACGTCAAAAAGTCTACTTTGTGCCGTGAAAGTATTGAAAGGCAAATATTTAGACACTGAAGCTTATTACCGTCTATCAATTTACGAGGAATCCACTTGCTGAGCTTCCATATTTTTCCAAGTCGGAGTTGAGCGTGGTTTCATTGCTCAAATTGGACACTGGCAAGCTCTTGACATGTTTGAATCGTATCAGTTCGATAGCTTTCCATCGATTCGTCATATTTCAAGACAGAAAGACTACCAGACGATGGTTCATCTTCAAACCAGTCATTCCCAGAGGCAAATTTTTTAAACCACTTTGGGCAGTGCGCTCATTTATTGTTTATGAACTAACACAATGAAAATTATACGGCATACCTCGGCCGCTCTATCACCCAGCTTAAATTCATACAATAAAGGCAAATGCTTAAATGCTGAACCTCGGTCAATTTATGAGAAACCCATTTGCTCAGTTTCAACGTCTTCCCAGGTCGATTTAAGCTAGGGCGAATAGTTTCCTCGTTTACGTTGAACAATCTGGCGAGCTCCTGATATGTTTGGTTCGGATAAAGGGTTACATAGCTTCCATCAATTCACAGTCATTCAAAACAGAAGATCATTCAGTCGATGTTACATTTTCAATCCTCTCATTCGTACTCACTAACTAGGGGTTTCGAAGGCACAGAAAAAAAATATAATATACAGTGGATTGTTTAAGACATTTTTCCTTAATGCACTGTCGCATTATCCTGCTGGTATTGGTTGTAGATAGCTAATCTTCCTATGTAAATACAAAATGTCATCTAAAGAATTTCAACAAAAACAAATGAAAAACCGCACGAACTGTTCTGGTTATCTGTGGTAACTGTTCTAAAATCCCTTTACTCAAGTACTGGTTCGAGTATGAGAAGACGAGATGGATATAGAGAAATTTATGGTGTTAAGTGTCAAGTGGGGAGTGGATTTAGCCCAATTTAATCAATTTAATTTTTTCTCTTCCTGATGAGGAAACGACCTAAGGAGTCTAACTTGGTAACTCAGTTTTCCTCAACTAATAGTTCCAATATCTAATATTAATTAAACTTAATATAAACGATGAATGTCCTTGCTATATTATAGTTTAGTATTTATAATAAGTTGAGGTCAGAAAAAGTACTTAACATAGCTACTGGTCACAAAAATGCATTATTTAAGCCGCCCCGAGGCGCACAATGATGGCACAATTAACAACCCCCTCGGACATGGTTAGAATGTGAAATAATTACTTTAAAAATATAATCAAGAGTGAAAAAATTCAACGGCTGGATTTAAAAGTTCATTGCTAAGCCAGGTGAAAGGGGAAATTTTCCCAGGGTTATCAACGGAGGTGGACGAACAGAAGAAATATTACATGCCACCTGGGTTTATAAACCAATGGTAACTTTAGTTTGACCTAATTTATTCATAACCGAGGTTTAAAAATTAATTAAGGTCTTAGTTTATGATTTTTTCACTCCAATCTCTTTAAAGTTTGTTTAACTATCAACACAAATCATGTACGAAAAACATAAAAATACAAATAATTATTTCATATTCATTGATGATGAAACTTTTTTTATTCTATTGTAAGACATATGTTTTGTATGTTATTCGTTCAAGACTGATTTTATTGAAAGTTTACATTTTGCGAAGTATTTAATAAGTAATATCTTTTATATTAGGAATTAAAAATTTATTAGTCTATAACGTCACAATGTCTTACACTATTGAAGAGGAACCGAGTTTAATGATTGCATCGTTAATAAATACAATTGAACGGGCAACATACATCAAATCAGGTTCCAAATAATTTTCAATAACACGATCCGTGTGGATTATTTACAGCATGTCAGATTCTTTAAAAAGAAGCGCTGATTAAAAATCAGATTCCGTTAAAAAAAGGTAGTGGATAAAATTTTATTAATCTAAAAACTGCCTGGTAATAGAATACATTTATTTGTTTTAAATCTATACATTTACTACATTTACATATTTTAAAAAACATAAGTGAAATAAAAGTAAATAAAAATCATTTCGAAATTCGTCCCATAACTGTAAGGATAGGAGTTTTCCAAAGAATTTTAAAGTAAGCCAGTATATATATATATATATATATATAAAGCTTACATTTTTTTTGTGACGTCTGTCGCAGTTTTATATAAAAATTATGAAATAGATCAAACTGCTAGGAATAATTTGTGACTTTTTATTTTTGATTCTTTCGATTTCAATGATAAATTTAGGATAAATCGATAGATGTATTGGGTCCAGTGTCTAGGATTAATTATAAACTGCTCCAAAATGAATGGAGATATTGAAAATTTGTAGTATTAACACTTATTAGTAGTTATTATTTTTTACTGAAGAAAAAATAAATTAAAGGATTTTGAACAATAACAAAATAAATGGTTCCATAATTTTGTTTTTGGACAAAATAGATTCTTAAACAATTAATACCAGGGAAATCGTCGTCTGTTAGCTAAATCCTCTGTGCGCCTGCTAGGCATACTGTTAATGAAACTGTCGCTAATTTCATAAGGATTTTCACTCCATAAATGTTGCAATGCTGAGCTCAGTTGTTGCAGGTCAACTGGCTGCGGATGGTGATCGAAAATGGGCAACGCATCCCATATGTGATCAATGGGAATGAGGTCTTGAGACAATAATGGATAGGAGCAGATGGGAAATTCCTAGGTTTCATAAACATTGATCAACAACTCTGCATCTATGAGGTCTGGCATTATCATCGGGAAATAGAAAATCCCTGCCAGTAAGATCCCTAGTTTGAGAGATGTATTCCTCGATAATTTCTTGGTCATCATAACGGTCTGCGGTGAAGTCCATTTCATCTTCCAGTGTAAATCCCAGCCCAGATCATTACACCGCTTCCTCCAAACTGCACTAAAGGTAGCACGAACAGGGGCATTGTACGCATCGTCAATTCTCGGTGGATTCTTCGCCGTCTGCTATCACTATACAGACAGAAACGTAATATAATAATCAGTAAACATAACAGCATTCCAATTGTTGTTCTCTTCTAGGCGCTCGCTGCACCATTTTCTACGCTAGGGAAGCCCCAATACTCTAGGAGATAGAGTCGCCTTCTCTATCTAGGGAGTGCGCAGGAGACCGAGCTGTTGTATTTCGGCTTAGGTACTTTGTGCGCGGCATACGGTCTGATGCTCAATGCAGACCCGGCCACTAGGATTGGACAAGCGGGGAGCGAGGTTGTCTTGGCCTCTCGGCCTCTGGGACAGCTTGTATACCAACTCTTGCGGCTGTAACACACATTGTCGCACAGTCGTGAGAGGAGGTGCGACATCTCTCATCTTGAGAATCAAAACGTCCGGTAAGGCCGAATAGGCTAGGTGCGGATGTTAAAGATCCTCAAAGTCCTTTTTAAGATGACCGAGTATGCGGGAACCTCATGCACCATATTGTCCTGAATCGCTTGTAGCGGGCTGTTGCTGCAGTTCGTCTCAAAAGGGCATAGGATATGAGGCCAACTTGGGCACTTTGCAAAGGGTTCCGCCTTGGAGCAATGACAATATTTTTGTCCTCCCTTAGTGCCGTTACGCGCTGAGATCCACTAGCAGACCTCCTATTCGCACTTCCAGTCTGGCGGAATCGCGCTAAATCCCGGTAGACTACGTTCTGAGAAGCGCCAACTGCCTCTGGAATATCACCTAGCCGGTGATCTCGATGACTCATTATCACAATAATATTACGAACTCTTGGTTCAAGATGATGTCTTTCCATGGTTAAAGAGAATACAACTGGTTTAAAACGGAGAAAAGACGAGAAAAGCTTTGTTTACAAAATTAATAATGTATGGTATTTAGTCACCGTTAGTTAATGATTATTCGAAGATGGTGAGATGTGGTCTGGTGTGACGTAGGTTTTAGAAAACATTTTCTTTATCGTGCCAACGTTTCGATCTGTATTGAGATATTCTTCAGGGCTCATGTGTTTGTTTTCCGTCTAAATGTGTCATTATTGTGTGTCGTGGGCACTCTCAACACGACATACAAGAATGAACGACTAGGCAGAAAACAAACACTTTGGCTCTGAAGATGATCTCAATAAAGATCGAAACGTTGGCACGATAAAGAAAATGTTTTTTTTAAGCCTACGTCACACCAGACTGCATCTCACGATCTCCAAATAATCAAAAATGGCTAATCTTCATGTTTATTATTTTGGATTAACATTTGTTCTTGGATTGTATTTTGTATTTTCTTTTATCCAACAAACAAGAATATACAGGTTAATGTAATTAAAACTAATAGAATAAAAATAAATTCCAAATATCCCTATTCATTTTTGCGCAGTTTATTTAAAATGGCAAGATACTCATCAATGGACATTTTTAACAGTTTCTTTATGCTAAATTCAACGGTTTTTAATTTAACTGTTCTCAAGTTATTATCAAAAAAATGTTTTCGAGCATTGTTTTTCGGTAAAAAATTTATTAGTGAATTTAATAATTTTTGCCAGCTTTCTTGACATTATCACTGTTTTTTCATTGTTTTTACACCCACACTATATTCTACCTTTTAGGTACTAAGCAATACCATCTCAACTAATTTGTTAATGTTGCTGGCCTCCTCTGTAACCATGAGTCACCGGGTGCATTCGATCACCGTAAGTAAGCCCCTCGCAAGCATATGATGTATCGGTCGAAAGCAGGAAGCGTTCAGCATGGGAGAATGCGATCACGCCTACTGCTCCCCAGTAATGGTTTCTCGCCATGTTTTCTTATTTTTATTAACAACGGTGAATGTTTTGTTATTTATCAAATGGAATATTACAACGATCAATTATTTGCAGATTTTTCTACCATTCCTTAACTAAAAATTATTAATTAATTCTGTAATTCTTATTTTTTCGTGTAATTCCGTATCGATAAGAGAAAGCGAGTTTTGTAAAATGCCACACTGCTGTAAATTTTTACGACTGCCATAATTACGGAAAGCCACAACCGTCGTCCGGGAATAAATCAGTTAAGTCATTATACATAAATATAAGATGTTGTAGCTCGGGCATTAGAGGGCTATTAGTGTGTCATCTTTCACTATTCTTATCTGAAGACATTTGTCATAACTAACGTACGGTCCGGTACGACCGCATACCCCGCAGATCGCCGACTTTGAACGGTCCACGCCACATGAGTAAATAAAAATATATACTTTTTTTTCTTTTTATTATAAAATCTGGTAAACCAAGAGTACGCGCAGAAATTCATTTAATTTATTCCAATTGAGCCATATCTCTCTCCTTTAAAGTTCAAAATGGCCGTTGTAAATTATGCTAGCCGAGGGAATGTTTTTATATGTAAACCTATGTATTCGATCTTTAATTGCCGTTTTATGTAACATATTTTAAAAGTATATTTATACCCGTTTTATTTTATTATCGTGATAAAATTACTAGCTAGAGAAACAGATAAAATCATCATTATATATCAGTAACACATGTTTCGGCTCACAAACTTCTATATTAAATCTAATCGCCTTGTTTTCACCCATAAATGCGGGAAATATATTCATATGCCAATGCACTTTTAATTTTAGCTTTCTTCTTTTTAATAACTTCCATATGTCTTCCGAATCGTTTCAATATACACTTAAACGATTTTTGTAAGTTATACGCGCACGGTAAGTATCGTATTTTCTGTTAATTCATGATCAGGTTGGGTATTCCTCAACACTATAAACTGGCAAAAAAATCTTCCAGAATTATCATTGAAGATGGTGAAATGCCTAGGATAAATACATCAGGATGATCGGGAACCATCAAATTACTGTATTTGGCCTACCTTAGTTCAGTGCAATTGACGCTTTTTTAAGGAAGTCATTGTACACCACTGCAATTATTTTACCAGGGTTGTCTTGGTGCCCTAGTTTATATATGAGTAAAATAATATAATATAATAGTAATAATAGGGGGGCGTCGGTGGCCGCAACGGGTTAGGCGTTGACACTGCGCTCATTACTGTAAGGTCCCGGGTTCGAATCCAGTGGCCCTGCATTCGAACCCGGCAACTTACCAATGGGCTTTTTTTCAAAAACACCGCCACCCCGAGGGTTGATATATCCTCTGCTGTTGCGAACCCTCGTTAAAAAAAAGTAATAATAAAAATATGAGTGGGAGTTTCAACATCCTTATTGCATAACCGACAAATGGGTTCATTGGAAAAGAGAAATATTTCGTTTGGTGTGTGTGGTGTTTAGTGTCCTTTAGTTACTGATTGTTTGCGGATCGTAAGATGCGGTCTGGTGTGACGTAGGTTTAGAAAAACATTTTCGTAATCGAGCCAACGTTTCGATTTTTATTAAGATCATCTTCAGGGCTCGACGTGTTTGATTTCTGTGTAGATGTGTCATTCTTGTGTGTCGTGTTACACAAGAATGACACATCTACACGGAAAACAGACACTTTGAGCACTGAAGATGATCTCAATAAAGATCGAAACGTTGGTACGATAAATAAAATGTTTTTCTGAAACCTACGTCACACCAGACCACATCTCACGATCTCCAAATAATCATTTTGTTTGGTGTTTATTCAGATGACCAGTATGTTCTCAGTTCAGGTTTTTTTTAAGGAGGTCATTGTAGATCACTGCAATTCTTTTACCAAGGTCGTCTTGGTGCCCTATATATTACACAGGGCGGGCGACCAGGACCCGAGGGGTTAAAAGCCTGAGTAGGCCCGTACCCCCATTTTCTTGGTGCCCTAGTGTATATATAAGTAAAATAATATAATCGTAATAATAAAAATATGACTAGGAGTTTATAACCTTCTTTTTGCATAACTGACAAATGGTTTTATTGGAAAAGAGAAATATTTTGTTTGGTGTTTATTCAGATGATCAGTATGCTCACACACAACCTTCAATTTTACCCTGTCTTGCCTGTGTCTGGTACCTCTTGAGTTTACTCATTTCTCTTTTATTTTCGAATGGACCTATTTTCTTATGGCAAATTTCTCTATTTGCGTTATTACTAAAAATTCCTTTATGTCTTGGCACCTATGATATTCTTAGCTTGTTATGTTTTCTCACGTTTTGGATACATTCACGTTTCCCATTACTATTTGACTATGGCACAAGCGTAAAAGTGTCTATTTTGCCTTGAATAAAGGGTGTTAACGTTAATTAATTTGATTGAACTTTGGTTTTGTACAGCAAATCATGACCAGATTCCTTCTCCGGTTCTGGTGACATTTTATACCATATACATAATTGTATTTGTTTATATACTGATTTCATTTTTCCTACTAACCATTAACTAACTATTGTATAAATGTGTGGTGAATAGTGACCGTTAATCGATAATTATTCAGAAATCGTGAGATGCGGTCTGGTGTGATGTAGGTTTTAGAAAAACATTTTCTTTGTCGTGCCAACGTTTCGATCTTTATTGAGATCATCTTCAGGGCTTGGGATTCACAAACATTGTTTAAATTTAACAAATACATGTAGAATGTGGAAAAAAGTGAATTTATACAATGCAAAATATTTTTTTTTTTATTCAATCAAAGTATTTTTACTCACTCAAAGTGATTGTCTTCTGTGTAATTGTGCCATTCTTGCGTGTCGTGTTGGCACATTGGCACGATAAAGAAAATGTTTTTCTGAAACCTACATCACACCAGACCGCACCTCACGATTTCTGAATAATTATCGATTAACGGTCACTAATCAAAACACATTATTATTAATTACTTTTGTAAATATAGAGTGCCTGAACACGACACGCAACAATGGCACAATTACACACAAGACAAACACTTTGAGCCCTGAAGATGATCTCAATAAACATCGAAACGTTTGGCACGATAAAGAAAATGTTTTTCTGAAACCTACATCACACCAGACCGCATCTTGCGATTTCTGAATAATTAACTATTGTATGTTTTTAGATTGTTGTTAGATATATATATATATATAATATTTAATTAATCACTAACAGTAACATTAAATATCAGTAATTAATAATTAACAAGTTAAATGCAAATAGTAATATTATAACATTTCAATATTTATGCGTGACGCATAAATTAATTAAATCTTATAATTAATAAATTATACATATGTTGAATAATTAAGGGTGTATGTATGTTTTACAATTAATAATAAACTTACATAATCAAGAAATAATCATACATACATAATGCGTAAACATCTCTCTCTCTCTCTCTCTCTCTCTCTCTCTCTCTCTCTCTCCCTCTCTCTCTCTCTCTCTCTCTCTCTCTCTCTATTGTACATAGACTTATAGACTTATATTAAATATGGACAAATAGATGGATTTGTTAATGGAGTTTTTATGTTTATTTTATCTAGTATTTGTTTTATAATCATGGTTACATCAGTCATAAATATATCATTTCTATGTCATTGTTTAGTTATTCATTCATCGATAAATTAATTGATAGCCGGTAGGAATAGTTTTTTGATTAGTTGAATACGTGGGCGTATATTATTTACCGCTAATCTCTTTGTTCCACTTGGGTGGCTGTTACATGTTTGTTCTTTTTATAAGAATCTCATCACGCCTTGAGCCACGAATTATAAAAGGGCTTCTCCACTCCTCTCTTGCACCGATGTTGATAGAGTTAGCACATAAGCCATGATGTAATCATTTCATGGATCGGATAAGTCTCAAATTACTCACAACCGACAAACCGCATATCATGCTGATCTAAAGAAGCGAGGAAAGGTACATTAACGGACCATTTAAAAAAAAAGTAAACAGGGCGGTATAAAGAAGGGGAAGTCAAAGAGATTGGATAAATAAACATAAAAAATTACGCCCCGTATTCTTCAACCGGCTATCTAATGGTATAGTAACTGTGTATGAGGTAGATAAAAAGAGAAAAAAGCGCTAGGCCTTAACCCGTCACCTTTTTTGTTATTTATTTATTTTAATACAAAAACGAGTAATCAAATCATTCAAAATTCTTAACATTCGAATAGTAAACATAGGATGATTAAGAATAAATTATATGAATTACTACGAGAAATGTCTTCTGATAAGGATCGGCAGGTTACTCCCTCGCTTGGCTGCAATCTTGGAGCATGTGTATAAAAACACCTTGTGTAAACCAACCCTTTTTCTCCAACTGACTTTATGCTTACAGATCTTATCATACCTTGTTCTTAACACCGCTCGTTATTTCTATGAATTTAGCTCTTCTTAAATGCTCATATCTTAGAGAGTGGAGATCCTTTTTTTCATTACTCCCACTCGATATTAGCCACGAAAGAATTCTCTGAGTTTCTCGAATTCCCGCGATGCAAATGTAATTTATAAAAATTCTTCTTTTTTTACATGTATGCAGGTGTGTGGTCATAGTTTTGATAAGAAATTGAAGGACCGGACCAAGTAAGGCCAACTTAGATCAACATCTTCCTCATGTAAATCCTTTATTTTATACAAGTTATTATATCGTAGTGTTTTATTTTTAAAGAAGATTTCTTTTTCTACAAGATTCCTGCTTGTTTCTATTTATACTTTCTTTTTAACACTTTCAACCCGGAGGCGGATCGGCCGTAGACTGTCTGCGAGTCATTTTGACTCGTCGGCCCGACCTGCTCCATGTGGCGTCCGTCGGTACGGCTGGCTTGACATTGCTTCAAAAACGTTAAATAAATTTTTGTAAATCGGCAAATGTTTGCTTTTTTGTGTTGGAAAACAATGTCCCATTTTCAAAATCAATACAATAAGGAAACAGATATGTGTAGGTATTTCATTTAAAATTCAACGTTGTGATAATTAAACGTTTTATTTAAGGTTTTTGGTTGAAATGAAAAAGTTACTGATTCGAACCCACGACCTTCGGCTGAATACGCCGCTGCTCTACCACTCGAGCGTTTAGCGGAAGAGCGTGGGTTCGAATCCCGCTCGTGGCACTAAATTTTTCATTTCAACCAAAAAGCTTACATAAAAATATTAATTAATTGAAAGAAGTAATTTGGTCAATAGACCACTAAATATAATGAATAGTGATCAATTTTTTATTTAGCGCTTAAATAATACAACTTTCTTATAATTATACTTTAAATATATTATAAGGGCATTTAAAAACTTAACAGATTAAATTAATGATTATGCATAGGACCATTCTAATAAAACTTATATTATAAAACAACTAATAAAAAAATAACACGCAGTAAACAAAACTCAACAAAATAATGTAACACAAATATAACATAATAAAAAAATAGCATATTAAAATCTATGTTATAAACCAAATAATTTAATGAAACTAGGTTACAACTAATAAAAATATTTACATTATGCAAAATTTATATAATATAAAATAAAAAAATAAAAGCACAACATTAATATTATAAATATATTACATACTCATAGAAAAATGTCAAAATTAAGAAAGTCAAAAAAATATTATATATTTTTCAACGTATAAAACTGAAGAAAAATAAAATTATAAATTTTTCTAGTTATTAACTGTTGAAATAGTTTTAGTCTTACGAGCATCATCTTCCTCTTCACGGTCATTGTCGTACAACTCACGAACGACTTCAAAATCATCGTCAGATTCTATCATAGCACGAATTCCTTGATCGGACATATTTTTCAAATCTTATACCATTTTATTTTATTTTATTTATTTATTTTTTTTTTTTGCTCCATGGAGTTTATTCTTTCTAAAAAAGCAAAGAACATCAAGAAGAAACAATAAATGATAAAACCTACTTTCTAATAAAATTCGATAAAACAATTAAAATAGTTATTCAGAAATCGTGAGATGTGGTCTGGTGAGATGTAGGTCAGAAAAACATTTTCTTTATCGTGCCAAAGTTTCGATCTTTATTGAGATCATCTTCAGGGCTCAAAGTGTTTGTTTTCTGCGTAATTGAGCACCATGGGGCATTCTCAACACGACACGCAAGCACAATGTCACAATTACACTTTGAGCGCTGAAGATGATCTCAATAAAGATCGAAACGTTGGCACGATAAAGAAAATGTTTTTCTAAAACCTACGTCACACCAGACCGCATCTCACGATTTTTGAATAATCATCGACAAACGGTTACTAATCACCACACATTTAAAACAGTTGAAAATTTAAAACCATAACTTTCATAAACAGAATAAATCAGTTATTTAAAAAATTATTTACCATGCTATTATTTATTATTTTTTCTGTTGTTAACATACATACATAATTATAAATGTGTGATTTGTTACGAATGAAAAATATGGCAATAATTGTTAATTTCATAACATAATCATTAAAAAACAGAACACAATTTAGGATAAAATAGATCAAAGAAACAGCAAAAGACGTTTTTTAAATTATTTAACTAAATTTTAAATTAATTAATCTTTATGTAAGGTATTGGTTGAAATAAAATATAAAAAGAGTTGGGAAGTTGGTGTCCGAATGGATCGAAGTCAAGATAGCTCAAGTGGTAGAGCGGCGTTTTTAGCCGAAAGTCGTGGGTTCGAATCCCGCTCGTGACACTGGCTTTTTTATTTCAACCAATACCTTACATAAACGTTAATTACTTGAAAGAAGTTATTTGGTCAACCGGAATACGAAATCTAATGGATCTAATTTTTAAAGTTATTTGGGCTTTCATTTAAGTTGGCATAATGAAGAAAGCAGTATTACGAAAAAATTTAGGATTTTTTTTTTATATAAAACACTATATTTTTAACAATCTGTGAAATGAGGGTCCCTTGTCGAACTCCGCACTAAAACGAAGCCGGTGGCGAGTGGGTCCGAAAACAATGAACACAGGTCGAAAGCAGGCACTTAAATTGACCTAAGTGTAGAAAACGCAGGGAATTCATAAAAACCAGGACCCACCACGACCAAACAAAAATAAAAAGTGCCAGCTCTAGGTGGCGGCTGCCGGGTTCTTGGGCATGCAGTACCGAGCGCAAAGTAGAGCCTATCGAGTTGATAGTGTCAGCATCGCATTGAATTTAATCAATGTTTTTTAAGCTATTAATAAATAAATCTAATACTTTCAAAGATTAGATTTTTTCTCAATTATTTTTTTGCCTTTTAAGTCTTAATAGGAATAATTTATTTATTTCAATAAGGACAGTGAATTGTTTAAAAATGTTAGGCTGTCAGGAATGATATCAAAATAGTGAAGACTGGTGGAAACATTCTAGTATTTATAATCCTTTTAGAGTTTGGAGAATCTGTTGATTAAAATCTGAGCTCGCTTTACATCCCAATTTTATTTTAATAATAAAAATTTATATAACTTTCACTTTGAGTACGGTGAGGCGTAAAAATAAAATATTTAAAAGCGATAGACGTCCCGCTGGACGTTTTGGACGACGAAGAATCCGCCATTTTGCTTCAGAATTTTCATTAAGTAGGATCAGAATGTAAAAGCGTACACTGAAAAAAAATTATCTTTTTTTAAAGAAATTATATTATAGATATATAAAAGTATGAGTATATGTTCCATTCCAGTAGAGCCAGAGCAGAATCGTAACGCGAACAACTAACGACCAGTTGAAGTCCGGTCATTGTAGGCTTCGTCTGAAAGCGCATCAGATAAGCCGGGCTAATTGTGATCTACCGTCGGCTCACACCGGTCATAACATAGGATTTTTTGTTCCCGTTCGGGACAGAGTGGTAACGAGGGCGGCTCCCAAATTTGGTAGGCCCTCGCAGATAGGGATCACAAGATTCACCGATTGTCTTCAACCGGAGCTTTGGACATAAATCCAAGTCGGTCCTAATAGGAAAGCCCACACCCGCGCACAATTCGCAGCCTCCTGACCGACGCAATGCCCTAGCCTAAGCAGAACATCACGAATCTTATCCCAAACCTCGTTAACCAACTTTTTTTTAAAATTAATTAGTTTATGAAAACTGCTCTTAAGATACCAACCATTAATTTTGCAATCATAGATATGGAATAAATATATGTTTACATTCTTATAAACCCTTTGGTACAATTAAATTTACACGTCACTATGCACTAATTTTTAACTGCACTAGTTCGTATGTCTTTATTTTTCTCATGGTTTCTCACGGTGTTTCGATTATGTAGGAATTCGGTCACCCCTCGGTTTTAAAGACACTAATACTTTCATTTTAATTTTTAATCATAAAACTGATGTTTGCAAAAGCCACCAGAAAATATTTGTTTGCCCGACATGAAAGAGGCTTTAATTTGGTCATTTTGTTTCTTAATCAAAATAGTTAGTTTTATTTAACTTAATTAGCTGGGAAGAGGGTTTGATTTCTCGATTTAAAAAAAATAAAGGTGTACTTTTTGGGTATAATTCGAGGGCATATTATTTTTTTACACAAAACTAATTTATGTGATCACCAGGGGTTTCAGGGTAAGGTGAGATCATTACATTTTGGTTTATCTATATTTTCTTGTGCTGAGCAGTTTTATCATTTTTTTAATTTAACTGTCCCTCTTTGGATCTATACTGTTTCTTTGTTGTTCGTTCTATTTATGAAAAGCAGGACAACTATCGCCCATCATATTTTTATTTATCTTTTCAATTATTTGTTTAATGTTTCTTACTTCCGACTCCACTGAGCGACTGGTATATTTTTGTCAGCAATTTTTGGTCGTATCAAAATCACTAAAATGTCCTTGATGTCTCACAAGCTTTCGACAAGATCTGACAAAAAGGAGCATCTATAAACTAAAAGAGATGCTACAAAAGCAGTATGTAGATGTTGCCAGTTCCTACAACAGACATTTTAGGGTCAAACAAGGAGATCAACATTCAGAATTAAAAACAATAAAGGCAAGAGTGCCACAAGGTAGCATATCAAGTCCACTGCTTTACTTGCTGTAAACCAGTGATTTTCCGAAAAATAGACGTTGTAAAAATTGAAACGTTTGCAGATGACACAGCGGTGATATCAGGAGGGCAGACTATCAACTAAAATCCTTCAAAAGGCTTGCAATGAGATAGACGAATATACAAAACACAGGGAATCAAGCTATATCAGCATAAATCTGTTCATACAAACTCTACAAATAAAAAAGTGGACCATTGTCCCTCTATTTATTATACCATACAGCGATATAGCAAAATACCATAAAAGGTCGAAACCCTGCAAGTGTAGACAGCCCATTAAGTGACCCAGTGGCCGGTTTAACATGCGCCCACAAACCCCGCAGACCAACATCCACCTAATACCTAAAGATTGAGTGATTATTGAATTCCGTGATAGTTTAACATAATTTATTTGTTACGTTCCTAGTAAAATTTGATTAGTTTAACTTTTGTTAATACACAATGTACTAAACGTGATACTACAAAAATCTAACACCCTTATTTATAGTAGAATTCAGCTTAACCTAAAAAGAGCGTCGGTCGCAGTATCGGTAATAATAATTAATGATACTGTACAAAATTGATTAATATTTTATCAAAAGTATAATTAATTAGGATAATTTCATTAGGAGCCATATATATTTCGCTTGATTAAATAATTAACCTTAAACTAACAAATTCTTGATGTTCATTAGGCCCGTTTTAAATCAAATCATGCATTATTATGTGATCGGTTCAATAATAACCTCACACCATTTTATAGATCATTGGAAACATTAAAATGTAATAATTTCAAATTTATTATTTAGCATGGACCACACATTTTGTTATTTTAAACGTTCTAGATATTGAACGATGAGAGGTTGTTGAGGTGCAGGTAGTTCAATTAAGATAAAAAATATAAACTTCATTTTCGATTGGAGAAATGCTAAGCACTAGAATAGCTGAAACAAATATAGGAACAGACACCATAGAAGTTAGAACAACCAAGGGACGTCCTCAAGGAGGGGTACTGTCACCTCTTCTACGATGCCTAACAGTTGATGAACTGCTCGAGACCCTGGATCGTACAAGGATAAAATGTCAGGGATATGCGGACGACTGCCAGGAGAAAATTCAAGGAAACTCTCTGTGATATAACACAATTATATTTTAGATAAATATATTAGACATGACTGTGGTATCAATACCTTGATACATCCTAATCAGCATGCCTATTTACCAGGAAGATCAGTGGAAACTGCTCTGCATACACTTGTAGGAAGGATTGAAAAATCATTATACAATAATGAGTACACCTTAGGATGCTTCTTTGATATCCAAGGAGCGTTTGATAATGCAGATACCTCATGCATTATAGCAGCACTAAATAAATATAACATNAACCTAAAGAATCGAAATGGCTATTCTCTAACTCTAGGAGGGGAATAAGGAGGCTGATAGGTATCCTAACGGGCCATTGCCCCTTGAGAAGACACCTCTTCATAATGGGTACTCTACCAGACCCCTTCTGCCGCTTCTGCGAAACAAAAGAAGAAACGGCCCGACACTACCTCGCAGAATGCGATAGGTATGCTAGGGAAAGATTTAATACTTTCGAAGGAGAGGACATAACCAAAACACTCCCCAGGATAAAATGGATATAACACAAGAGGGTTTAAAAATCACAGAAGAATGGTGTAAAACCGCCGGCTTAGGAATCAACCCTAATAAAACAACTATAGTCGCTTTTACACGGAAAAGGAAACTAGATAGGCAAATAACTCTCAATAACACCGTGATAGAAATCAAAAAAGATGTCAAATATCAGGGCATCACACTAGATAAAACACTAACATTTAAGAAACACATTAGCTCTGCCATCACAAAGGTGATGCGAGCTTTGATGGTGTGCAGAAGAATAGCAGGAAGGAACTGGGCATGCAGACCGGAAACCCTGCTATGGATATACACCATGATAGTAAGACCTATACTTACATACGCAGCCTGGGCTGACAAAGCAGAACAAGTAACTAAAAGAAAAGAACCCACAAAAATACAGAGACTTGCATGTATCTGCATAACGGGAGCAATGAGAACATGTCCTACAATTAGCATGGAAAAAATACTGGTATTAATCCCTCTACACCAATGGTAATAAGGACAGCGCAGAAAACCATCATTAATTTTACTAAAGAGAAACCTCTAACAGGAATAAAACTAAAATGGAGAGATAGCAACAAACTATGGACAGACCATACGAAACTCATGGCTCCGAGAGACGACATGAACTGGATGTTTGAATTTAACCAAAACTTCCGAATAAACCTAGGTACCAAAAAAGAATGGGAACACCCTTTGGTACAAAGATGGATCTAGAACACAAGAAGGTACAGGGGCAGGAGTATTTGGACCTGCAACCAAATACTCAAAACCCATGGAAAAACACACCAGTATCTTCCAAGCTGAGATTCAATCAATCGAAAGATGAACTCAACTCAACCTAAGTAAAGGGTACAAAAACAAGAATATAGCTATCAAGACAGCCAAGCAGCCATCAAAGCACTAATCTCAAATATCATTAGTTCGAGGATGGTGCTGAACTGCAAAACCAAACTAAATATATTAGGGATGCAGAACAAGGTCAGCCTCAGCTGGGTCCCAGGACACATGGGAGTAGAAGGCAACGAGAAAGCGGACACCCTTGCAAGAAAAGGGGCTGCTACACCGCTGATAGGACCTGTACCCTTATGTGGCATAGGAACCCACACTATTAACGAGTATCTCAGACAGAAGGACAAAAAGAAAATGAGGAAACTATAGAATTCACTGATTGGCCACAGACGATCCAAGAATCTTCCAACCAATTTTGGATGGGAAGAAATTACAGAATGTGTCAAGGGAAGCAGGAATAAACTGCGAATCCTAATACAGTTCCTAACAGGACACTGCAAGTTAAATGGACACTTAAAGAAAATTGGAATAATCCAAGATGGCACATACAGATTCTGCAAAGAGGCAGAAGAGTCACCAACACATCTACTAACAAACTGCGGAGCGGAGGAAATATTTTGGGATGTACAATGTGACCGTAGAAGAGATTCAACCACTGAAAAAAGGCCATCAGTTTCTTGATGAAATAGGACTCACCGATGAGCTTTAGGCCAAAAACGGGGGATACAATATCCCTTAAAGGGCGCAGTATACTATACCCTGAAATTACATCTACATCTGCATCTGGGTAATTATTTAATCCATAAAGGAACAAAGTAAATTTTAATTAATTTTATTGAGCCTTCAAAGGTTCTCCTACATTACTTGCTGAACGCCCCAATAATTACAATTTAATGTTTTTAAGCATAGGTATCCAGTAATTTGTACAAAAAGAATGTTATGCCAATGCTACAATTAATAATTTATTCACAATAAAATTATCTGAAAATAAGTTAAATATTTTGGTTGCATAATCTGTCATCTATTTATCTACCTATCTAACTAGATCTCTACCTATCCCCATCACTCTCTCTCTCTCTCTCTCTCTCTCTCTCTCTCTCTCTCTCTCTCTCTCTCTCTTTCAAAATTTTCAACATTAATCCCGTCCTTTTTTCTAATTTGAATTTGGTATGAAGTACGAACGGCGTTGGCAGGCTTTCTTGTATGCCCTCCCGCCTCGGAAGCCCTTAAGACATGTTAGCCTCTGTGGGAATGAGTAATGCGGTCCTCCCACACACACTGCTCCAGGGCACCCACATTACACACCGCACCCATTTCTTTCTTGTCTCATCGCCTCACTGTTTAGTGAAGCGATAACCTATTAGCCCCAGACAATATTCCCAGTTGGCCCTTGGGCGACTCAGGATCAACGATCAAGAGAAAAAAAAACATATTAAGAGATTAGTTTTATGTTATAGAAGAAAAAATGCTTATTTGTGTCTGAGTTATGCAAAATAGTTGTATTAAATTTATTGTTATAAGTTATAGTGAATTTATGCTCGCAAAAATACAATAGTCCCCAATGGTATAAAGAACTCATACACCCTAATATTTATTATTAAGAAAATATTTGTAATTCATGAACAATATATTGAAATTTAATTTAAATAACTAGATCAAACTAAGCACAACATAGAAGTAGAGAAAAGTGGTCAACCTTTAAGAGGGTACAATCATTTCTTATCTCAATCGATCAAAGATGCAAGAGGAAAAAGTAGAAGTATTGGCCACACCGAGCCCACGAGTTGGACAGTAGTACAGCTGGCGTCCAATCTGATTGTGTAAATGTAGTCAACTCAATCTGAACATAGATTGCAAAACAAAGATAATTTACGAGACAGGCAGGCAGGATTTGTAAGTACCGATCAGTATATAGGTTAGATATCCAGAACATATTCACTTTATACTAGAACTTTGCAAGAAAAGGGACACCGCTTAAAACTCAAACTTTGTATACTAGATGGATTCATACCATCAACGCGCCTTTTAAGAAAGAAGACCGGAGTATCAATCCGAGAACATTTATACGAGACAATTAATTAAGGTTTGTAGTTGAGATGGAAAAAAGTTAATGGCACGAGCGGGATTCGAACCCACGATCTTCGGCTAGATACGCCGCTGCTCTACCACTTGAGCTAACGTGACCTCGATCCACTCGGACATCAACTTCCCATCTCAACCCCACCTTATGAGTTTTCCCTCTTTTTCATCTCAACTAAAAACCTTGATTAATTGTAATGTTAGTTGGTTAAGCGGACCACGAAAGCAGTGAATTAATGATTTAAAAAATGAAGTACACTTCACTAAAGCTCTCCGTCGCCATTTCAATTGTCGTCGAGAATCAAAACCGATTACACGAAATTTGAAAAATGGCAAAAGGAGGGAAAACTCATAAGGTGGGGTTGAGATGGGAAGTTGATGTCCGAGTGGATCGAGATCACGATAGCTCAGGTGGTAGAGCAGCGGCGTATCTAGCCGAAGGTCGTGCGTTCGAATCCCTCTCGTGACATTAACTTTTTTTTATCTCAACTAAAAACCTTAATTAATTGTCATGTATTAATTGGTCAAGCGGACCACGAAAGTAGTGAATTTATACCAGAATTGAAATGAAAGAAACCACAGGAAACAATCAAAAGAACCATGAAAAGACGCCGAATCTCACAGATTGTTTTATGTGACACATTCGCCTTTCGGCATTGCTCCTTCTTCAGAAAGAAAGTGCAAAAGTGAAGTGTAAATAAATAAGCTTTAACGAAATCCCTAGATATATAAAGATTTTAAATATACAATGAAGTAGTTGATTTTAAGGCATTATAAGAAGTACAAGAACAAAATAAACTACTCAAAAGTGAATAGGGATATTGCCAATTTTTATAACAATATTTTCAAAAATGAGAAGCTTATCTCAAAGGATAAGCTAATCCCCAACCGCAGGATCGGGCAGTGCGAGCTGAGCCACGAAAGGACGAGGAAGGACTCTCTCTCAATTTGGTTGAGGACACCTGCTTTTTTTTATGTACATGGTAAGGAGTTAGTTGCGTATGTCATAGATCACATATTCTTATTTTTATTTTTTTCAAATCTGAATACATTTTTTTTTTTTTTTTAAGGTTTTGTTATAATTTATTTGGATCAGGTCCCGATTTTTGTGTTTTCCGATTAATTTGTTTGAGTTTGTGGCACAAATATTTATTTTCATTTTTATTTTACACTCGTAAGGAAACGAGTTTGCTTCGTGTGAAGGGGATTCACGCAAAGATCGTAATATTTTGTAGTATTTACTTTCCTTAGCATTTTCATTTTATTTTTATTATAAATTGTATTAAAACTTATTAAAAATCATGTTTTTTACTGAAGGAAAATTTAATTTATGGATTTTGAAAAATAAAATATCAATGGTTAATTCCATAATTTTATTTATTGGACAATATTTTTTTAAACATTTATTACTGTGTATAATGTCCTCTGTTAGCTGAAACCTCTGTGCAACTGAGGCATACTGTTAGTAAAGTTGTCTCTAATTTCATAAGGAATTTTTCTCCATAGATGTTGCAACGCGGCTCTCAGATGTTGCAGGTCTGCGGATGATGATCGAAAATGGGCAACGCATCCCACATGGGCTCAATGGGATTGAAGTCTTGAGACAATGGGGGATATGAGCAGATGGGAAATGCCTAGGTTTTCTAAACATTAATGAAAAACTCTGACTCTATGACGTCTGGCATTATCATCGGTAAATCGAAAATCGGGAACGATGTCTTCCTCAATAATTTCTAGGGCATAACGAACTGCGGTGAGATGGCCTTCAACAATATGGAGTCCAGTTTATCCTCCATAAATCCCAGCCCAAACACACCGTCCCTTCCGAACCGCACTGAAGGCACGAACTGTGGCATTGTACGCATCCCCTGTTTTCGGTAGACTCTTCGGCGCCTGGTATCTGTGTACAGATTCATCAGTAAACATAACAGCAGTTCAATTGAAATTCTCTTCTGTACGCTCGGTGCACCATATTCTTCGTAGTTGCTGGTCGAGGGGCTGTTAATGAAGGTTGTTCCAAATGGGATTACGAATCATTTGTGTTGATAAAGACTTTGCCAAAACATCTTGTACTCCATTTAGGATCTGGCGGGCACTATCGAAATGGTTCCGTCTTGCCACCAATCCAATCTTGCCAAATTTTTGTCCTCCCTGAGCATCGTAATGCACTGAGATCCACTACGAGCCTCCAGATTAGCTGGTTAATTGGCACTTCCAGCCTGTCGGAATCGGGACAAAGCTAGACTACGCTCTGAGAAGCGCGAACTGCCTCTGGGACATCCACATGGCGGTGACCTCGATGACTCATTCTCACAATAATATTGTGAACTTCTACTTCAAGATGATGTCGCCCATGGTAAAAGAAAATACAACTGGAATAAAATGTAGAAAAGAAGATAAAATGTGTTTGTATACAAAATGTTTATGTTTATTAATCTTAAGCAAATCTCTTATTAAGAATGAGGATTCACATTTGTTTCTATTTGGTTTGCATTTTCTATTTTGTTTTATCCAACTAATAAGAATATATTGGTTAATTTAATTTAATAAAATCAATAGAATAACAATAAATTAGAAATATCCCATTTCATTCTTGAGCTCTTTAATTAAGAGAATTAATTTAATCTTAAGGCTGTTACCAAATGGCTGGTACATATAAGATGGAGCTTCTGCAGTAAACATTTACATGTTACAAACTTTCCAGATTTTAGCCAATCAGTTAATGGTACCTGGGTCGCACCGACATCGAAATCCGAGATTTATAAACATTTAATTTTTGAATATTTGATTTGATTGAAATATTTGAAATATAATAAATATATTTTATTTGACAAATAATTTTAATGTATTCAAAACCTACTGTTTAACAATTTGAAGATTCTGAGACTTAGAATCAGCAATTTTAATTAAAAAATTTTGTGTGATACTAGGTCGACAAATATTAGACATTCTTGCCAAGGGGCGTAAGATTGAAATCACACAAAACAATTTATCTTTGATTTCCGGTTCTTATTTATTTATGAATGCCTAAATTGTGCCGTTACATATAGTTTATAACTTGAAAATGCTTGTAAAGTTTCCTGTCACTTCAAAGTTATCGTCATTTATGTTATTGTAGAAAAAATTCAGAGACACGTCGAAAGCGAAAATTTTGGAAAACATTTTTATAAATGTGTGGTGATTAGTGACCGTTAGTCGATGATTATTCGGAAATCGTGAGATGCGGTCTGGTGTGATGTTTCAGAAAAACATTTTCTTTATCATGTCAACGTTTCGATCTTTATTGAGATCATCTTCAGGGCCTGGGATTTACAAACATTGTTTAAATTTAACAAATACATGTTGGATGTGGAAAAAAGTGAATTTATACAATGCAAAAAAATATTTTGTATATTCAATCAAAGTATTTCTCCTCACTCAAAGTGTTCGTCTTCTGTGTAATTGTGCCATTCTTGCGTGTCGTGTCAAGAGTGCCAGTGAGATATTGCTGTTTTATGTTTATATACGTTGGAATTTGAGAGGGGGAAGGAAGTCGGTATAGAAAAGACATTTTTGTATAAGGAGTCGGAGTCTTTGAGGTAAAAAGAGCCGACGAAGGGAAAAAAACGTTAGTAATGGTTCTACCAGATTATCCTTTCAGGATTATATAGACGTTATATAGAAAAGGAAAGCTAAATTTTTGAAAAATTTGACTATGTTTAATGTGTGGAATGTGATGAATGTTTTATATGCTATATTATATGTTTTGTGTGATTATGATATATGTATGTTATCTATATTGAATTTGATTAATGATATTGGCGTATCTGCGTCTGAGTTTACATGTGTCTGTTCTGTAATTGATGCTGTGTTTATCTCTGTTGATGTAAACCATTTCTAAAAAGTTACGTTTATGTTTGTTTTGTTCTGTATGTAAGATTTTTGGATTGTTGAAGTCGAAATTGTGTTTGTGTTCAAAATGGTGGGTAGCGAGTGCTGTAGGATTTTGCTTGGGTTCTTTGCAATCATAGATATGTTGCTTTACTCTCTTATACAGATATTGGAATCTTATTGGGGGATCCAGATATAAGAGATTTTGCACCAAATTAACCTTTTTTTTTCAAATTCAAATTAACCCTTTTTAATTTTGAATTAACTTTTATTTCAAATTAATTCTTTTTATTTGGAGGTCGTGAGATGCGGTCTTGAGTGATGTAGGTGTAGAACAACATTTTCTTTATCGTGCCAACGTTTCGATCTTTATTGAGATCATCTTCAGGGCTCAAAGTGTTTGTTTTCTGTATAGATGTGTCATTCTTGTTTGCCGTGTTGGGAGTGCCCACTTGCAGTGAGTTTTTTAAAACCTATGTCACACCAGACCGCATCTCACGATCTCCAAATAATCACTAACTAACGTCCACTAAACACCATACATTTTATGGAGTTTTAGTATTTTTATATCAAAAGCGGATAAAAGAAATGCAGCCAGGTTCAGCGGACAAGGCTTTCGAACTTATATCGTCATTCGTATCGTTTTCCAGGATCCAATTAAAGAACCCGTTCGCGTCCGCAGCTCTGACGCCTTGTTTGCTCTGAAATTAATTTTAAATTCTTATCGCTAATATTGTGTGTTATACATAATGGGCGAGTGTAAATCTGGCGTCTTGCAATCGGGAAACGTTTATAGAGCGTGAAATGAGTTCAGGACATGAACTGACGTGGCTACCGATCATCAAACCACCTCTACAGACGTATTATCAAAATTTCCCATTTAACATAAACTACAACTTCTAACATCTTGGTTTAAAGTTAAGAAAGCAGAAACTTATTTATATTCGTTACTTACGAAATATTTAATTGTATTATCGTATCTAAGTAATAAAAAAATCCATTAGCCATGAATCCATAAGCCATTTATAAATTTTAAAAAACTAATGAAAATTTCAGAAATTCTTTTCTAAAATTGCAGGCCGTTTCGCACTCGAAATAAGGTGGCAACAACTTTATAGCCGTCCATCCACTTAAGGAGATAAAATTTATGATCAATGATCCTAAGCAGTTAAATCTATTTCTTACAACCGGAAGAAAAGTAAAACCTGTTCATCCTCAAAAAGTCAAACCAATTTAAAATGAAATATATGTCAACGTCGAGTAATCACCTTCTTATAAAAACCCCCAAAGGGTTTGTTAGGTTTATTTCTGATTTGGACTTCTCCTGTCTTCAGCTAAAACCGTGAGTTGTTTACAGCCCGTGTCGTTGCGAAGAACGAGAAGATCTTAAGCCGGTGTTTTAAGAAACGGAAGTTACAATCTATGTAGGCCGAGCCGTAAAAACCTCAGTTTAATAGGGAAAAACTTGAGGGAAACGTATAAACTCGCCTGGCTGGAGTGAAATGATTAATTTACGAGGACCTTGTGTTATACCAGAAATAACAGGATGATTTTTAAAGCCTATCCTTAAAATATTTATATTCGTCCTCTAAGAAAATTATTAACTATTTAATTGTTTTAATTCCTACCTAAACTGAAGAAAATAATTGCGCTGTACCTTACAGTCATTGACTAAATTCAGGCGTGAGGATAATAGATCACGTTTTTAGGTCCATGATAGTTACACGGTAGGAGGGAGACTGGGCCTGATTTAATTGTCGGTCGATGGGAATAGTGCAGAGGGCACCTGCTACATACCAATTTCAAACATAGTTTTTTCCCGTTAATTTTCACCCTATTTATTACTCGAGAGTGCTTTTTGCCCCTAGACGTCAGGTATCATTCGAATCTTCGATAATTAAATCCATAAATTGACCGGGACTCGCCGGCGTTATTAAACCCTTTGCCATGTGTCTTTTCTCCCTTACTCAACCTAGCAATTGGCCTTATGTCTAAATAACTGTAATTTAGTGAATTAGAAGATTCAAGAGTCCCTTGGGCTACCGTCGTTTCGTCATTAACTGCGGCTTGTGATAAAGATTGCACTAAGGTAGACCATTATACGAACTCATTTGGTGACACCACATATACCTACTTCAACATTTTCAAATGCGATCAATTTTTTTTTTGTTCACCCTGATTCCCACTAAAGAGAAATAAACTATTATTTAATCATTTTACTAATAATTTTATTGATTCTTCCATAACCTAAGGGACGACATTCCGCCATCCAAAAATGTATATAATATATATATAAATAGATATATATATATTTTATAATATATAAAAGCTCATTCAAAGTTCTCTTTGTAGATACAAAGAGAACTTTGATTGAACTTTTATTAGCTTTACGTTAAGTATGCCTTGTGAAATTATTCGGTTTTGTACGCGGGATGATGGACCTGACATTTTGGTCTGGCTATCCTCGCTGGTTTGGTCACACAGATGTGTTTCTGCAAATGCACAAATGCCCATCTTCAGTGTCTGTCGTTTCTTATATAAACTCTGTTCTTTTATTCGGTCGGCTTCTCTGAACATTCGGTACATTTTCCTATGGGTTTTTGAAAGACACACTGAAGAAGGCGACATGCCGAAACGTGTCTAACAGACCAACTGGCAAAAATCGACCGGACTAATATAAGCGGTAAAGACCAAAGATCAGGTTACAGTGCGCATGTTAAAGTCAGATTTCAAACCTTTTTCAAACAATACAACTGGTTTGGAGTTATCCCAACAGTAATAAAAACCTACAACAGGAAATCCCCAACCGTCCAGTGAATGAAAAGCAAAAACTTTTAATAATTCCCCTGACGATAATTAGTAGGTGGGAGAATTATGGGTAGTCTTTGTGAAAGGGTAATCGGCTACACCCGCGCAGCTTCAGGCGAGGTCCAACAACAATTAGAAACGTCTGCCTCAATATGGTAGATTCATAATTAGGGGTAATTGCCACCAACAACAGTGTGCGGGCGTGTGTGAGTGTGTATTTGTACGTCGTGTGTTGGCTTGAACAAGGGGATGCCCGGCTGGAATTTTTTAATCGGCCTTTTGTTTCTTTCTCCAGTTTTCTTCTTCACTTGTATTCAAAAGTTGATGAGCAGCCATGTGCAACCTCTTTTTGTAAAATCCTCATTCCTTGCGTTGTTGCATTGAGTTCTCGGAATTGATAGAATTTTTCTTCTTACGATTTGCTTGACCAAATCGGAACTAATAAAAGTTTAAGATCTCTTTTGTAAAAAAGCTATTTATTGGATTAATTCAAACTTCAAACCCCTGCTCCAACGGTTTGACTAATGCTGCTTTCATACGATCAAGTAGAAAATTTAGAAAAACTGTTGATTTATTTGCAGATAGCTATATTAATTTGGTAAATTGGAGATTTCTGTTGTATATTTTTTATAACGTTTACGGTAAAATATTAACAATTTTTCTGACCTACGAACTATCTTTGGATGTAGATTTTCTCCTATCGTTATATCGTTTTCTCTCACCCTCGAAAAACATGAGCTTGGATTTTTCAGTATTTTTTGCACGCAGTTCTTCTCCCTAACCATTCATGGTATATCATCACGATTCGGCTTTAATATTCAAAATTCAGGATTCAGGACAACAGCTTGGTAGTCGTTATTTCAAATTGATTTAGATTGCCTTAGCGATTTTGGTCAAATATGAATAAATAGGTTTTCTAGGTGATGAAACAAGAGTTCCTGAGTCATTCATATAAGCCAGCGAGCATGTGCGGACAAGACGCAAAAGAATCACAATATTTAAACTTTTTTTAGGCAAAAAAACCATCAAGGGTCATGACTGCCATGAAAATATGTAGTTAGCCACAAATTATGGAAGTCCGGCGACTTCTGGCTTCTGTATAACTTTTAAACGTGAAAAAGTTATATTTTGTTTATTAAGATGATTCATAGAGGAGGCCAAATAATTCCTCGATATTACTCAAGTTGTCATCTTTAATGTTATTCAAAATTGCTAAAACCATCGTATCAAAGATTTTTAAAACAGTGTCATAACAATCAACCATCAGTAAATATGTGGACATTTTTTATGTCTTTTATGTTTATCCGCAAGTTGACATTAAATATTAGCATTAACATTGACAAAATGATTGCCATAAAACGTAAAGAGCAGGGAATTATAGCATTAAAAGCAGAAAGTTCACACGTTTGTGGCATTGTTCTGAAGATTATTCATATCCTTTAAAATGTGCCATTAAATCAATTAAAAACGAAATGTTAATCTAAACAGCCTGCCATAAATTAAAGGTTAATAAAAAAAGTTGTAAAAGTTTAGAGCACAGCGTCGTTATTTTAAAAGGCCTGGGCCGGTGGGAGTCGTACCAGTTTCGAGGGTTAAAGACACAAACTGAATTTATCATGATTGCCATGTCAGAGATGACGCTTCATACGGATCAAAATTAACACAGCTCGCATTTTCAAAAAGGTTTGAAAGACGAAAATATTCAATTTGTATCTATGTTGTATAAAGACCGAGAAACACCACACTGCACACGATTTGTCCCAGCCCATAATATAATATTAAACAATACTAAAGAAAGAAAGGATTAAAATATCCTGTTGTTAATTTACTTAGATCTTACATTTCTAATAGGCAATAACTCGTAAAAAATTTCAAACAACAATTATTCTAAAATCCTCAAGGGTTTACGCTATCGGCTTTGTTGATTATCTTGTATATACATAGAATAATATATTAGATGTAGATGTAGACGTAGACGTAATAGTCGGGGTGTAATATACTGCGCCCTTTAAGAGCTATTGTATCCCCCGTTTTTTGCCTAAAGTACATCAGTGAGTCCTGTTTCATTAAGAATCCTGGTTAACAGGCCCGGTTTCAGTCACTCTCTTCTATGGTCACATTGTACATCCCAAAACACTTCCTCGTGCGGACAATGTAGCACCGCAGTTTGGAAGAAGAAGAAAAACTAGTATATTTGACCAAATATTTACATATGTACAGATTGCAACCTGACGTTAGAAGTGCGAAAGACACTGGGCTTTATAGCCTTCTACAACCTTAATATTGTAATCATTTTGTATTGTTTAGCCTGTTACTGCGTTTAGCGGGGAAAACTGATTATAAAAAAAACCCGCTGTCACTTTTGATTCATAGTAATGATTTTGAATTATGTGAACAATTTAAAACTACTTTGAGTGAGAATCGCCTTTTTGAGAGATATCAAATTTAAATAACTTATATGTACATATTTATGAATTAAGTATAAATATTATATGTATAATTTGAAAAGTAAAATAAATAAATAGGATGAATAAATAGTATAAATAAATATAATAAATATTTAAGTAAATAATAATATAATAAATTAGATAATAAATAGATAATAAATTTGATAATAAATAAATATGTACATACATTCACAGATAAATAGGTGATTGCATACTCATGCACATGAACTCACATGTATCCACACTCTAAGAATAAATAAATAAATAATTAAATAGATAAGTAAATGTAACGTGTGGACATGTGTGTGTTCCAATGTACATGTGTCTATTCTATAGGAATAAATACGTAAATAAATAAATAGATAGATAAGTGTGGACGCGTTTATATACAAATTATTTAGTGTAGGATCGTTTTCAATCGTTTGTGTTTCCAAGGAATCCGGGTGTCGTAATTTCCAATCGATCTGCAGAGGACGTTCTTGTTTGAGGCGAGTTTACAGTGAAGATTTAAGGTTTGTGCCTTAACCGCGTCGTAGATTCAAGATATGTCAGTTTCACTGTAGAGTTGATCTAGCCTGGTCCGTCTGCGAGATGATGTGACTAGTCTCAGGAATTTGTTCTGCATCCTTTGTATTTTTAGCAGATTCGACTTGCATGTAAAACTCCATACTGGACAGGCGGAGAGCAAGGTTTGACAACCGCCTTGTAAATAAGTCGCTTGTTGTGCATTGACAATCCTGATTCATTGGCCAATAGTGGGAATAGAATTCTGATGGCTAATTTGGCTTTTGCGATTCTATTCATTATGTGAGGACCAAAGTGAAGTCTTCTATCCAATATTAAGCCTAGGTAGGTTACCTTTTCTGACCATGGGATGACAGTTCCATTAATGTTGACTGTTGGTGTCTCCTCTGCCTCTTTGAAGAATTTGCATGTGCCGTCTTGGATTATTCCCATCTTCTTTAAGTGTCCATTTAACTTGCAGTGTCCTGTTAGGAATCCTATTAGGATTCGCACTTTATTCCTGGTTCCCTTGACACATTCTGTAGTTTCTTTTCTTCCGAAATTTGTTAAGAGATTCTTGGATTGCCTGTGTCCAATGAGTGAATTCCATTGTTCCTTCATTTTCTTTTTGTTCTTCTGTCTGAGATACTCGTTAATAGTGTGGGTTCCTATGCCACAGAAAGGTTCGGATCCTATCAGCGGTGTAGTAGCTCCTTTCCTTGAAAGGGCTTTCTCGTTGCTTCAACTCCCACGTGTCCTGGGACCCAGCAGAGGCTGACCTTGTTGTGCATACCTAATATATTTAGTTTGGTTTTGCAGTTCAGCACCATCTTTGAACTAATGATATTTGAGCTTAGTGCTTTGATGGTTGCTCGGCTATCTGACATGATAGCTATAGATTGAATTGGATACATCTTTCAATTGCGTGAATCTCAGGTTGGAAGATACTGGCGTATTTTCCCATGGGTTCTGAGTATTTGGTTCCAGGGCCGAATTCTCCTGCTCCTGTAACTTCTTGTGTTCTAGATGCATCTGTGTACCAAAGGATGGTGCCATTCTTAAAAGAGGTGTTTCCTCTCGTTCCCATTTTTTTCGTACCTAGATTTGTTTGGAAGTTTTGATTAAATTCAAACGTCCTGTTAATGTCGTCTACATAGAATATATTAGGAAATTACTAACGGCCTCTAGTGAATGTATGCAGATGACTTGAACATATATGTAAAATTATTAAATATAATATAAAACATAGTAAAACTAAATAGCGACAAAAGCAAAAAAAATAGAGTAATGATCATGGTTTGTTTATAAATTAATATTTAAAAAAATATAAAGCTATTTTATTAGGACGGTTTATTCTCATTAATTCGTTAGTTATTAATGTTCAAATTGTTACGTTTAAAATGGTCTATAGTTTTACATACCTTTTGATTCCGTTCTGTCCAATATGTCTTTGTATTTTGTAAATAAAGTTAAGTATGTTAATCTAATGTTTGTTTTCATAGTGATATCCCGATATTCTGGGCATAGAGGAAACGAAAAGGTTGACATGTTAGCCAAAAAGGGAGCCAACATGTCTCTGAGCCTAGCAGCTTGCCACAAAAGCGGATCCATCTTAAAATGGATCCTTAATGGGTCCAAACCTGGCGGAACAATACCACAGGTATGAGGCACGAGAGATACTGGATGGCAACTGCAACCAAAACAGTATTCTGGTTGGACTCCTGACAAGGCACAGCCACTTAAGAAAGCACATGCACCGAATAGGAGTACAGATTGAAGAAACATTTTGCAGATACTGCCAGGAAGAGGAGGAGACCGCAGAACACATTTTATGTTTCTGTGAAGGTTGTTGTTTTATGTAGGCGCAGGTTCTTGCAACAAGGATAAGAAAAATAACAAACAAAATCCTACACCAAGGAGCCTCTGGCAAAGCTGTGGAGCTGGTTAATAACCTGAAGCTGGCCAGTGAGTTATAAAAAAACAAGGGAGCACAATAGATGCTCGAGGTCGAGGTGCAGTAGGCCTTGTGGCCGCCCCTTTTATCCCTATCCCTATCCTTAGTGATATCCTTCTCCATCACTTAATAAGGAATGGACTGGCTAATGCTAATTTATAAGACTTTAATTTAGTAAATATACTATAAGTATCTAATTTTAAATACTGGAATGCGAGGGGTCCGCCCTGGACATTGTGTTCTGTGAAAGGGGTCCGCTGGATAAAAAGCTTGGGAAGCTTTGGTTTAAGGCTCATCAAATCAAATATAATCACACACTAACGATCGATGTAGTATGTTATAGAAAACAGTAATAGTTAGAAATACTCAGACAAAGGACGGAACATGGTGTAATAAATGACCTAGGAATTTATTTGACATAAGAAATTGCAAATAGTTAAAATTCTTTTTATGGAATTTCGTTCTTGACTTTTAATGAACACCGTTGAGTAAGTTTCTTGTTTATTGGCGGTTTCGGTCAGAGGTCCGGCGGAAACTCGTCTTGCCCACTGGGAGTCAAGTTGGCACCTGTAAAGAGACGGAACCCCCTGTCCCACGGTGTCCAGAGATATTCATCTCGCCCCCACCCACAATATCTTGTCGTCTTAATGTCTCCAGGATACCCGGATTCTTCTCGGTCTCCGGGACTCTTTATGAGTCGACGGGAAGGTAAATAGCGTCCGTCTCTGCCAAAGAGGCTCTCTCATCTTTCTGTTAAAACTCCGACTCGTTTGAATATAACTGGAGAATTCCTATTTGAAGGTTTTCGAGCTCTGGCCTTCTTTATCTCCTTCTAAAAACTTCTCAAACGATTTCCTTTTCTTACGTTAAATATAAAGTCAATATTTCACTATTGTTTCACATCATGTTGATCCAGTATTAGTTAAGAAGAGAATGTAGTGGAAAGAAGGAACAAAAGACATCAAACTTGTATTTGGCCCGAGAAGCACATGAAGATATACAATTTTACAAAACTTTTAGATCTCTTTTTTTAATATAACCACAATGTTTTTGATTACAATATGTAACAAAAACAAGTCTCAGGAGGAAGAGGATGATGTTCGAATATTTCCGGATTGACTAAGGAGGAGTATAATAGCTTTTTGAGGGAGATATTGGAGAATTTGGGATGTAGTTAGGTCAAAGCCAAGAGCTTTGCGGTTCTGTGAGCTTGACAGGATATATTACATCAAAATTTTAACATTTTTAAAACACATATAAAATGATTGCTTAACCAATTTTCTCGGATTCTACCAGATCGTAACATACGCTGTGTAAGTATTTTAGATCCAGATGTGAAAAGAACTCAGGTAGGGCATTTGGAGAATAAGAATTGCAAATGTGCAGCTGACTAAAGAAAGTCGTGTTATAACCTACTTACCAAAAATTTATTTTTTAATAATCATACCTGGATATGTATAACACGATCCGCCTTGACTTTTTGATTTGCTTACTGCAAATTTCTTCTTCTAACCAATGTTTTTCCAACATGTAAAAAGATTACGAATTAAAATCATTCGAATTTCTACACTAAATACACAACATTAATAGAGACAAGCACAAAAGAGAGGCACTAAAGGAAAAAGTTAAAACCGTTACAATAGCTTTTGAAAAATTTTGCGATGATGCCAAAGGAAAAATAGCTCCAAGAAAATTCAAATCATTCATGATAAAAAGCAGAGCTCAAGCCCCGTTATTAATAATGAAGTAGCATGGGAGGCAAAACTACAGGCTCAACGTATAAACATCCTCGAGAAAGTAAGAAAAATTCGGGCTTTTAAAACCAAAGAACTATAAGACAGCTTCACCAACGACATCCTAGTCCTTGCTTCCTTTCCACTCATCGACCATGTCCTTCTAAAATAGCTGACTCGGGAAGCGTATGAAATTACCAGTTCTGGAAAAAAAACAGGGATGCCTCGAAAGTTGAACCGTTCAATCATAGAAGATGCCTTCCTTGCAAAGGCGACATGGATAGAACTGGATTTTTTTTGGATTACCTGATTCTGATGGGGAAATTACAAAAAATACATCCACTGGTTCAAAATGGCGACCAGTACATTATGGGCAGACTGGAGAAAACCAAGACGTCAAACACATTTTGGAGAATATGAGGGAAACGCTACAGCTCCTCCTTCACAGAGTTCGGCCCCCAACTATAGAGTATATTTTATTTATTAAAAATTCTAAATATTAAATTAAAGGGAAATCACTTTACGTAAAAGGTACCAGGAAAAGAGACACGCAAGAATTGCTTTAACATTTTAATACCCGGAAAGAACCTCAATAAGTTTAGTTAGTAGCGGTGGTCCGACGGTAGAAGAAGAAGAAGAAGAAAAATAACTTTATTCTGGGACTGATGTCCCCTAAGAATAATTTACATGAAATAAATAAAGGAAATTCATTCTATGAAATTAAAAGTAAAAAGAGATAGAAATCTTGGCTCAATGTATACCAGTAAGGCAGGCCAGAAGAGAAAATTACAAGACTATTAACCAAAAATATCAAATGTTAACGTGAGGTCTCTGCTTGGAGGGAGAGGAGGTGATTATACAGGTGGGATTTAAAGGAGGAAAAGGAGGCAGCGTGACGAATAGAAAGGGGAAGGGACTTCCAGAGTTTAGGGGCTCGGATCAGAAAGGATCTTTCGAAGGTATGGGTTGTATAAGGAAGGATAAGGTCGATTGGGGATGAGCGGGTGTTACGAGTGTGATGTGAGGAGTTGAATTGGACGGATGATGATGTAAGGAGGACGAGGGTGGATGAACTGGAAAAGAAAGCAACCTAGGAAATACTGTGCACGGATGGAGGGGAATAGCCAGAAAAGTTGGGAATACAACCCCGTGGGGTGCCGTACACAAATCTTACGCAACAATTCATAATACGTTTCAATTGCGCGTTCCCCCCTCCGAGATACCACAGCTATATATGCCACACACCTATAATCGAAGAAGGGAAGTATAAGGGAATATACAAGGAGTTTGCGGTGGAGAAAGGTAAGAGAAGCCAGGACCGACGAAACAGGCTGAGGGAGGCAATGCAATGACGGGAAATTTGGGAAATGTGAGAATGCCAGGAAAGGTTTGGGTCAAAGACGACTCCTAGGTTTTTAACCGAGGAGCAGGAATGGGATGGTTATTTAGCATGAGAGGTGGAATGCTGGGGAGGGATTTGAGGAGTTGCCTGGACCGATAATTTTGGCCGTGGATTGGACGGATTGAGGACTAGGGAATTTTTATGTGCCCATTCGTTAGTAGTATAAGGGATACCACCAGCACCCCCCTCCACTTTCCTTCTCGTGGTATCCCACGGTGTTTTTCCGCCCAAATTTAAAAACATGGGATCTGATTGGTTCTGTTTTACCGCCGGCCCCCCCCTCCGCCACTTTCCTTTCGAAGGTGTCCCACGGTGTTTTTCCGCCTAAATTTAAAAATATGGGCTCTGATTGGTTCTGTTTTACCGCCGGCATTTAAATCATGGGGTCTGGTGGTGTCCCAATGGAAGTCCCCCCGTGTGCCCCCGCCATCATCGCTTGCCGCGATAATTCGAACCGTGTAATCTCAAGGTCTCTCGTACCGCTCGTC